>NC_028646.1:47436371-47443933 GCF_001406875.1 Solanum pennellii | reverse complement strand
GAAGTTCCGGCATGGACTAGCTTTTGTTTATTTTAGCTTCTTAGAATACTCTTAGTTTAGTAATTCGTTCATAGATGTTCTTGTGGTGATGACTTCCAGATTTTGGGGAATAATAGATGTTGAATTTTAGAAGTTATTGAATTGTCTTTTTATTAATGAGTTTAAGTCTTCCGCATTACTTTCTGTTGATATTAAATTGAAATGTTAAGGTTTAGATTGGTTGGTTCGCTCACATAGGAGGGTAAGTGTGGGTGCCAGTCGCGGCCCGGTTTTGGGTCGTGACATCAATTAATTGTAATTTGGCTAAATAAGTAATACTTATTATTATTATTATTATTATTATTATTTATTAATTAATTAATAATAATAATAAAAAAAAATTCATGCTATTTGGGTATTTTTGTTTAGTTTCCATATGTGGAATAAATTTTGGTGAGAGAAAGAAGTCGCTGTATGTGGCGCTGCTGAGAAAGAGGCGAGAGGAGCAGCGATGGAGGACGACGTTGAGATGGCAGCGGGGGAAAACGGCGCCGGGGTGATTCTTCTCTATTCCTCTTTTTATTCTTTCGCTTTTCTCTAATTCTTCATTTCATATGTTGTTTACTTGTTTCCTCAAACCCTAATTCATCATATTCGCATTTATAATAATAAGGAATTGGATGACATGAAGAAGAGGTTGAAGGAGATGGAAGATGAAGCAGTTGCTCTCCGTGAAATGCAGGCCAAGGTCGAGAAAGAAATGGGCTCTGTTCAAGGTCTCCCTCTGTTTTTCTGTGTGCTGGAATTTGACTTATTACTGAAATGTTTATTTATGCTGCTATTTTCATTTTTCTAGTAGACAATTGTAGAATGGTTTTAATGTAATGACGAGATAACTTATTTGATCTTATTGCATGGTTTGTATTACCTTTGAATCTTATTGATAAGTTGAAATTACTTAAGTATCTATCTTTTCCCTTACAGATTGAAGTTTTAACCTACATTTTTCAAAGATAGTGTTTATGTTTGGATTTCATGGGGGATGTGCAATAATTGTTTCTAAATTCTTTTTGCATTTGTTTATAGTTGATTTAATTATGAAGAAAGCTTAAAGTTTACTTATACCTCTGTTTCTCCATTTATTGCATTTTATTTATTTGTTTACCTCAATTGAAGGAAGACCCTGCTGCTGCTGCTGCAAACCAGGCAAACAAGGAAGAAGTGGATTCTCGATCCGTCTTTGTTGGAAATGTGAGACTTCTGCCTTCCTAAAACTTATGATTTTAAGTATCATCTCATATTAACCTTTTCTACATAGCTGAACTTTTGTGTTTTCTCCTGAAGCACAAAATTCAATTGCAAATGATAAATTATACTTTGGAGTTTATCCTCTAGCTTATTGACATCTTTGTGAAAACCTGTGTACAATATCTGTATCTTCCTTTTCCTTTCTATTTCCTTTATAATGGAGGCTAATCCAACTACTTATTATATGGCCTAAATATAGTGGTGTATGAAATTGTGGGAGAGAAATTATGCAAAAGTGGGTCCATTACTCTCACTTTTCATGATATCTTCAAAATTGGAGAACTGCCCTTTCTGTAGTATTTACCGTTTTTTAAAAAAACCTCTTTTTATCAATTTTCAAAATTTGCTCATGTATTTTGCTTGCATAAGCTATTTTGCCTTTCTTGACTGGTATTTGGTTTCATCTGTGTAATTATCTGTAGTTTATGCCTATTGAAGAATTTAAGTAGATAAAACATATCAAAAATAGAATCACAAATAAGGAACAGAATGAACACACCTGATTTTTTGATGCCTATGGAGATGTGTGAAGCTGTATAGTCTTATATATTTAGCACTCAGTTCTCTCAAGGAGCAGAATTCTAGGAAAGGGAGTGAGGGAAGAAGCAAAGTTCCAAGGAAAAATAGCTAACAGTTGAACTAAGGAATGAAAGGCCTACGTAAAGTAAACAAAATGTGAATAGAAACAAGAGAAAAGGAGTGTGATAGCATATTCTTGTAATGGAGAAATCCCTGAGAGCCAATGATGTATGGTTCAAAACTTTGTGGATAATGGACCTGTTCTTCTTTATCCTTCTTTACGTCAAAAACAAGGTTTTTATGTATGACCAATTCAAGCTCCTGACGTACCCTATCCCAACATTAAAAGATACACTCTTACCCCTAGACCAAACCTTGGGGCGTTAACATGTTTCTAGTCCGACTTCTTTTCTCATCTTTACACATTCATGAACTAATATTTTTATTGGTATCACAATCTACCTTAACAAATATTAAACTAATTTGGAGAATAGTAATTGGATGAACTGACATGTGAAGGTTACAAGGAGATAAATTGGTGGATGTGTAGGAAAGTAGCTTTGCTATAGGTGTACTTTGGTTTAGTTTGTAAAGGTTGCAGTTAGCTCGTGTTTGGATGAACTTATCTTCTTATTAGAAGGATGGTCCTAAAGAAAGATGAAACAAGAAGAACGTTTAAATGTGTGACCATCTCATGGAAAAGCTTAACTTGTTTGAGAGAGCATTTTATTTACTTAATTATGCCTTCTACTCACCTCTTCTCATGCAAATCTGATTCTTTTTCATGGGCAAAATACGTGGTGATTCTTTCGATAATAGGTAACAGTGAGGTCAAACCCACGAACTCCCCATGCTCTGAAACCATGTTGAAGTGTGGGATATAGATGAGATGGTTCGACACTTCAACATAGTACAGGAGCCATTTCTTAACAGTTTCTAATATGTTCTTACAAATCCTCTTTTTCGTTTTTATATTTGTTAATTACAGTGTTATCTGGCATGTTTTAAGTTGATCTGGATTGGATTATTTTGACTTCCACTATAAACAAGTCGCAAATTTATTTAGAAGAAGAGAGAGAAACTTACTTTCTTAAACAGGTAAGGAAGAAAAAAGAACATTTGTACAAAATGCTTTATAAAGAAAAAAACGTGTTAAATGTTTTGTATGTCAACCTCAATTACAATAAACCAGATGAATATGGCACACTACAGGTACAGGAATTACACATAACAGAAAACATATTCAATTTTTTGTTCTACTATAAGCAATGTAAGGATTTAGGTAAAAGTAGTTTCTTTTTCTTTTAAATGGAAAAATTGTTTGTTATTAGGTGTTCCCAATGTATAATGACAACTAATTACCGAAACAAAGTATTAATTACAACTAATTGAGATTGAAATGGTTTTGGTGTAATGCTTAGTTCTTTTTATTCCTATTAGGTAGGGTAAAAAGGTAAGCCATTTTTGAGTGAGTAGTTATTTTTTTTTTAATTCTGCTCTTGCTCTCTGATCCCATTTCCCATGTATCTGATACTTGTTCCAATTTTTTTATTTTTTTTATAAATCTGAATCAGCATTGGCTCAATTTAATTTGCCTTTAGATATACTAAAGATGAATTAGAGTTTGTATATGATATTATATTGGTTATACAGATGGGACAGTATGGGAAGAGAAAATGTGGAACCTAATAGAAATTACTAATAGTTGAACCAAAAAAAAAAGGTTTTTTCAAGCGATTGTGTGGTACCTTTATCTTCTTCTCAATAATTCAAGATATTATGTGAATTGATATAGTACTGAGTATAATGAGTTTGCCTTAAAAGACACAGTTCACTTGTAGATTAAATTATTGGTGGTGAATCTTGACCAATATACCAGGGAGCTTCATATGTTTGGGTTAGTATAACTGGATGTCATCAGAATTTTGAAACATGCTTCAAAGACAAATAATGAATCAGATATCAGCCCCACCAATTGCCAAAACTAGGGGATGTTTGATGGTTATCGATATTGCGATGCTCCTGATTAATAGTATTTGGAGAAAGTCATTATTTTAATTGCAGTGGTGTGTGGATCAGTTTGTACTTTGTAGAGACTTCAACTACTTTACTGGGTAGTTACATCCTCCCAGTATTATAGGCACTGGTTAATTCAAATTTAGTCATAGGCACTGGTTAATTCAAATTTAGTCTGATGGGAAGAAATTACCAACGTTTATGCTTATACTGTGATCAAAACCTTGGTTTTAACAGTAAAATTAAACATGACTTCATTTTCTTTGGTTCTTGTTACTAAGCATGTCAGCCAGGTGGTTGTTCCATTTGGTTTTTTCACTGTTATCTTGACCTTCAGATCCAGTCTGAGACCATCTCTTGTGTGTTCATTTGGGGCGAACAGTTTGAGATGCTAAACGTGTTTTATAGGTGGATTATTCATGCACTCCAGAGGAAGTGCAGCAGCATTTTCAGGCATGTGGGACGGTGAATAGAGTTACAATCCGAACAAACAAGTTTGGGCAACCTAAAGGATATGCTTACGTTGAGTTTGTTGAATCTGAAGCTGTCCAAGAAGCTCTTCTTCTGAATGAATCTGAACTTCATGGCCGCCAACTTAAGGTCAACTCTTTCGTCCCTAAATCAACTTTATTTATATGGTCGATACATTTGAACATAAAACCTTTCATTTATGTCTTCATACCCTTTGTCATCTGTGATTGCTATTGTTTGTGTAGGTATCTGCAAAGAGGACTAATGTTCCTGGTATGAAGCCATACCGTGCTAGGCGTCCTAACCTGTATATGGGATTCCGAGGCCGGGCGCCATTCATGCCTGCTCCTTATTTTTTCCCTCCTTTTGGATATGGGTAACTCAATTTGTTCTAATTCCATTTATGAAAGTATCATTAGTCATAAACAATTTTGTGTTTGCTAGCCTCCCTTTCTGTATATAATTAAATTTGTGACATGGCTTCATTAATTTATGCTGCAGAAAGATTCCAAGGGCTAGGGCGCCGATGCGTTACAGCCCCTACTTCTGAGACTGTTTTGTTTTTCCGTAGACGTACATACCTCTGGATGGTGGGACATTTCATTAAAAGCAGTAGCTCTTATCCCCTGTATGGTTAATTGCCTTTACATATCTTATTAATCCCCAAGTTGAGTTTTCTGGTGAGCTTTGTGGCAAATAGTGTGATGATGAATCCTTTTGGTTTTGTGTCTTTAGAGTTGTTGAGAACATATGCATGTTTGGAATTTCTACTGTAATGTTGCATTCCACTGCAGAAAAGAAGGAAAGAACCGTTTGAGCCATTATTGTGTGGTTGTGTAGAGCTTTTATTGGATTTTGTGATATTTGTAGGTTTCCGGTCGCACCAATCTGGTGAAGGAAAGACTTCTCTTTTTCCCTCCAATTTATTAATTTTGATATTATTATGCAAACTAATATTTTCAAGTGTAAATTAGGTATATAGATATTCTCAAGTTATAATATTAGAGTTTGTTTTTCAATGTATTAACATTTAATATCTCAAGTTATAGCATATTATTAATAAATATAATGTTAATTTTAAATTGTTAAAAAGATTTGTTTAAAAAAATTAAAGGAAAAAAAAGGGACAACATATAAATGAAAAATGACATCCTTTATTAATTAAATTAAATATAATTATTGATTGGTTTTAATTGATTAGCACGTTTTAAGAAATTTTAAAAAATATTTAGATTAGTTAGTTGCCTTAAATCTCTCAAATTAGTTTTAATGAGATTAAATTTTGATTTAATTCCTTAAAAAGCTCTGAAAAATTGGCATGAACGTACAAGCTGTTTTTTCCCCCAATTTTCACGATTATTTTAGAGTTGCATAATATTTTAGTTCATTTTTTTTAGAAATTGAATAAATTTTGGCGTTAGAAACAAATTGATTTGCTGTGATGGAGAACATTGTGTCGATATTAACTAAAAATGGTGGAAAGTGGAATTGATCAGGTTGGTTTTAATTATGATTTGTTGGTTTTAATTATGAATTGCTAATTTTAACATGGAGAACGTTATTCATTTTTTTGATTATTGTAAGATCTGAAATTAGGGGTGGGCATTCGATATTTTGATTCGGTTTCAATTTTTTTTTGGTTTTTTCGGTTTTCGATTCTTGTAAATTGTAAATCGAATACCGAATCGAAATATTTTGGTTCGATTCAATTTTTGTTATTTCGATTCGATTTTTATTGATTCAATTCGATTTTTTTATTTTGGTTTTTAATGGGTCGCCGGTTGAAGACGAAGTCGCTGCAGGCGGCAGCTATTGGTGGCGGCTGCTGCTGCTGCTGGTGGGCGGCTGCTGCTACTGCCTAAAAGAGGAAGAGGAAGAAGAGGAAGATGAAAGAGGAAGAGGAAGAAGAGGAACAAGGTTTCACATACTTTTTTTAAAAAATATTATTTAATATTAATAATTATTAATTAATATAATATAAATTATAGTATAATATTTCGGTTTAAATCGAAATATCGAAAATCAAAATAATACGTACTGAAAACCGAATTGAAATACCGAAAAATACAAAAAAGTAAATTGAATACCGAATCGAAAACCGAAATACCGAAACAGAAATTCTGAAAAAATTTGGTTCGATTTGGTGTTTTGGTTTTCCGGTGTTTATGCCCACCCCTATCTGAAATATAGATTGATTCTTTTTTTGGTTGGATGAAACAGTGTTTTGATATGTATACCATATTTGAAAAACAGTACGTAAATGTATATGCGTTTCAGTTTTAATAAAATTGAAGATTCGCGTAATACTTGATTTATGAAAAAAATAGAAAAAATGAATTTGATGGTACAGTCTATTTAGTAACTAGTCAAAAAGTTAGTAGATATAATGTTGTGAAGCAGTGAAGTATGAAAATTGTATTTATAATTGTATTAATTGTGTATGAAGTTTCGTTTTTTGTTGAACTTAGAATATATGTTTCTGAATGAATTTTGTATGAAAACTGTATTCTTTTTGTTTAATTTAAGTAGTTTATATGTCATTGAATTGTATATATAAATGTGTATGAATTATTTTGCAATTATATTTATTATGTTGCACTGAATGTTATTTTAATGTTGTGAAACAAGTAAATATGTCGATTTTCAGATGGAGGGCATCATATATGATGTGTCTACTCTTTATAGTGGTTCATTTAATGCTATAATATCTCAACTTAATAGAGAATAAAATATAAATTCTATTGAGATAAAATATATTGTTAGCTATATGTGTCCACCTATTAATATTCATAATGATGTTGGGGTAAAGTTTTTTCTAGATCAAAAGAAGGTGAAGTTGGATTTCTTTACAAAATATCCATTGTGCATCTCTTTGAAAGATTGTGAGATGTATAATGAAGGTCATGGAGTTATACTGATAGAATAAATTCTGAGATTAGTTTAACACAGACTTACGTTGATTTATACTCCAACAATTCTATCCGTTTGGTCGGAATGAATTTAGACGGAGTTGTCGATGAGAATAGTGAAGGAGATAATGATGTAATATGTGACCATTCCATAGCTGAGAATCAGATTTTGTCACGACCCAAAACCGGGGCCGCGACTGGCACCCACAATTTCCCTCCTATGTGAGCGAACCAACTAATCTAACCCTTATCATTTTAACATATATCAACAGAAAATAATGCGGAAGACTTAAACTCATTAAATAAAACAAATCAACATCTATTAATTCCCCAAAATCTGGAAGTCATCATCACAAGAAC
>NC_028646.1:47421707-47427237 GCF_001406875.1 Solanum pennellii | reverse complement strand
AGTCCAGGTGGACTGTGACGGCCCGTCACACCTGTGACGGTCCGTCCTGCACCTCCGTCCTGACGGTCAGAGACTCGTTTCCCGTACCAATTTCTCAAGAGTTGAAGTGTTTTGCAACGGGAGCTTACGACGGCTCGTCGTGGATGTGACGGCACGTCCTGCAGGTCCGTCACAGATTACAGAGAGTCGATTTTCAGTACCCAATTTCAGAATTTCTAAGTATGCTAAAACGAGACCCTGCGACGGTCCGTCGTGCCTGTGACGTTCCATCGTGGGGTCCGTTTCCTCATCCAATTTTCCAGAAATAAAATCTGCTGCTCAAAACGACTAAACAGGTCGTTACAGATTTACAATAATAGGGAAACACTTAAGGAGGTTATGAGGCATGTTGGATTTGTTGAAAAAATCAATTTTCGTGTAGCGCGTTGTAATTTGATTTGTTTTGCTATATAAAATTTAAATGTATATTTTCTTATTTTTGAAACAATTATCACCTGAATGGTATTTCTGATACTTGTTCTTGGATGATGAGGACATCTAGTTTGAATAAAATAAATTTATTCAAAGTTAGGAAATATAATGCTCAACAAACTTGTCCTATTACAGATAGAGAGTATGCAAGACGTCAGGGGATAACTGACGTTGTAGCTGTCTTGATAATGGAGAAGTATATTGATCCATCTACGGTATACACTTCAAAGGATATAGCTACTGATATGTTGAAATTGCATGGCGTTTCGCTAACATACATACATGCATGGGGAGCTAGAGAAAAAACAATAAAATTGGTGCACGGAGATCCAGCCGAATCGTATGCCAAATTACCAGGTAATTTCGATATTTAATATGAATTTAAATTTTTTTTAATGGTTTAAATGGAAAAAACGTTCATATAGTTTGTTTTCCTAATGAATTGAACTGTTCTGATTATTGTATTCTTTATGTATAAATTTTGTATCCTTTTTGTATGTAACCTTGTTGTATAAAAAAAAGTATGTATCCTTTTTGTATCAATTAAGTGTTCTTTGTGTATAGTTATACATATGATGTTTTAAACTGTCGCATTATATAATTGTAAAAATTTCAGGTTATCTATACATTTTGGAGCAAACATATCCTGGATCTGTTTTGAAAATAAAAAGGAAAGAATGTGATAAATTCTTCTACGCATTTCTGGCATCAGAAACTTGTATTAGAGGCTGTGAGTATTGTAGGTCAATTGTAGTTGTTTGATGGGGCGAGATTAAAATGTTCATATGGTGGTACAATGTTAACTGCCGGTACAATGGATCCGGAAGGTATTTTTTGATCCCATTTAATTTTTCGATGATAACATATAATAAAAATGTTATAAATTGTACTTCTAATTTGTGTGATATTTTTTTTTAAATGGATCAGATCGTATACTTCTGTTGGTGTATGCGATAGTGGATTTCAAAAACTATGCTTCATGGACTTGTTTTTTTGAACAGTTTAAGGAAGCGTATGGAGTTAGACAAAACATGTGTTATATGTCGGATCGAAACAAAAACATATGAAAAGGGACTACTATTGTATATCCTGAATCTGAACATTATGCCTGCATATGGCATCTGTCAGTCAATGTGTTGAAAAATTTCAATAGAAATACTGAAGATTTGAAGATTTTATTTTTTACATTGGCAAAGGCTTATATAAAACAACAATTTGAGACGATTATGAAAAGAATAGACCAGATAGATACGCGCATATGACCATACTTATTTGATATTGGTTATAGCAAATGGTCAAGAGCTTACTCGATTTGTAAGCGTACATGGACCATGACTTCAAACATCGCCGAGTCATTGAATAATGTTAACAAGTTAGCAAGGAGGTTACCAGTAATTTCACTTTTTGAATTTATGAGGGTAACAATTCAAAGGTGGATTCACAAGCACAATGAGGAGGCTGATAAGACAACATCTAATCTGACAAAAAATATGATCTTTATCTACAGAAAAATATTGCTTTGTCTTTCAATATGAGGGTATGTATTTTACTCTATTGAATAATGAATGATTGTATTTTACTTCCCAATATTTAGTGGCATGTATATTAACAATATCACATTTAAATTTTTAATTAGGTGATACCTTCAACTGTTGATCTGCATGCTGTAGCCGAAGGAGCAAAAAAGTACATAGTAAACTTGAACACAAAGATGTGTAGTTGCGGGATATTTCAACATTATGAGATACCATGTGGTCATGTAATTACAGTTCTCAGATACAAAAAGTTGCATGAAGAAGATTTCTATTCTGCTTTTTATAGCCTGCAGAATTTAAGAGATGCTTATGCCATTCCTGTCGAGCCTATCCCATGCGAGAGTACATGGGATATATCAAGTTACATTCAGAGCCTAAAATGATGCCACCCGGTCCAAGATTAGCGGGAAGATCAAAATTTGAACGGTGAAGGGGTTTGCTGATGTGAAATTTAAGAGGTCAAAAATCACCTGCAGTATATGCCGTCAAGTTGGACACAATAGAAAGACATGTTTAAATTATTTTGTGCAAAAAAAAATAATTTCTTACTATTACATCTGTTTTTATTTTGTCTTGAATGTTATAGACATGTTTTGTTTTATTGAGTGCAGTTGTTATCATTAACATTTATAAATTTTGATTTCGTAAAAAATGACCAAATACAAATAACAATAAAACACATTTATTTCAAATGTGATATACAATATACAATGTTCATACAGTATTCATAAAATGTTCATATATATTGCATAGTGCATGCGAAATTTATACAAAAGTCATATACATTTAATAAAGTACAAATATTCAATGAAGCATACTGTCATTCGTTTCTCTTCTATATATATCAAAGTACAATATGACATTCTTAATTCATACAATGTTCCTACATAAAAATAAATTAATTTTAACATATTTTGGTACATAAATTATTGTTAAACTATTTCATACAAAAATGTATTTCATACAAAATAAAGTTTATACATATTATATACAAAAGTCAATATATTATGACATATAAAGTTAAATATATTTCATACAATATGTATACATAGATGTTACGTGATTATACAATGATTAATATATGGTATACATAATTCATACAAAGTTCATACATAATATATTATGGCATATAAAGTTAAATATATTTCATATAATATGCATACATGGATGTTACGTTATTGTACAATGATTAATATATGGCATACATAATTCATACAAGTTTATGTATATAAATGTAGTAATTAATTCGTCTAAAATAATGATAACATGTATAATTTATATAAAACAACGTGTAATTCATATTAATAATAAAACACTAGAAAGTAACATAAATAGTTTAATAGTTAAAAATAACATGTCATTCAAAATAATGTAAAGGGTGCAATGAAATTTTCTACTTTCTATTACGGGGCCTTGGAGTAGGATAATTGATGGTGTCTATAACTTGTTCTTTTGGCGTTCGAGTCCACCATACTTGCTGGCAACTGTACCTGTAACTCTACTTTCGCTTATTGCACCCTCTTCATTCTTTGATTTTGCGAATGCCAAAATAATGTGGCATATCTCTGACGAGATATGTTGAATCAATATCAATATCAGATATGTCAAAAACACCATTGCTAATATATTCGGCAAAAAGAGATGTGTATAGACCACAATCGCTGTAAATAATGTGAAATTAGAAAAAATTCATAATAACTATATAATGTGGAACTGTCTTCTTGTTGAGGAACATCTGTCACATGCTTGATACCGAGAGGTTCGGATTGAGACTTGTGCTGATATACAAATCAAGTCTTTTGCCATAAAAACATGTTCTCGCTAGAAATAATAGAATCATGGTTGAAAGTTTATCAACTTCTTGCATTTTTTTGGTGTGAACAGATCCTCCACTCATCGAATCGTATACATGTAGACATCTAAGTTTGATTGGGAATACAACAAGCAACCAATGGAATTTCTCGCTGATATTGACAGGGATAATTACTTCGTCAACCCTATCCTAAGCAATGTTAGCAAGCAATTTAAATCCTCTAATGCATTGTCCAACATCGTGGTCGGGGGCAATGCATCTCATGTCGCACTCTGTTTCTCCATTGTTTCTCAATATTATCAATCCACGTCATAAACCAACAGTCAACAGTACTGTATGAAATTACTGTTTGGGAGTATTTTGCCTTCTTTCGAAGATAATACATAATTGTATTAATATTCTGTTACAAACAAAAAACATAAATAAAACACAATCAATACTGGATACACAAATTATATATAAAAAGGTATATACATGTTTCATACCCAATTCACACATAAATCAAACAAATAAAAATACATATACATGTTTCATAACCATTTCAGTAGATACATCGATGCATACATATATTGTATTATATTAATGAAATATATGTATAAAACATTTTACTGGATTATGTTTATTAATAGTTCAATACATACGTCAATGCATACACAATTCATACTATATTAAATTAAAACAATACATATCTCAATTAACATGGATTCTGACAAATACTAATTACTGCATAAAATTTATTCAAGTGTTGTAAAATAATTATTCATTATTGAATCAAATTCTGTCTTACCCCGTCCTCCCAAGGTCTGCCCAGTTGACTCCTTATATAAAAAAAACTCTTTTCTGCGATTTTGACAACGCCAAAGTCCATTTTAGGATGAAATGTATTTTTAGCCTTTGAATATGCTGCTTTCCTGTGAATATTACAAAAACAATTGTATAAATTTTAAAATTATGAATTTAAATAAAATAAATTTATTTATAGACATTTATGCCTGACACGCCTGTTTGAAACATCTTTGATAACCCATTAGTTGAACTCCTCAATCATGTCATCTGGAACATCAAATTCATTGTGATTTTGAAATGGATGTTTGATTGTGAATAATGTAGGTACTCTCTTTGAACTGATTTCGCCTTCCGACAGTTTAATATAAGGAGGAAATTCGTATTTGCCGCGGTTTTTATGTCTTGGTTGCACGTTCGGAGTCGTGGTAGCATTTAGAATTGAATCGAGTGCAATAATTTGTATCATGGCAAAATCAGGATAATCATCCAACGTTGGTGGTTTTGAAGTTGATGATACAAATACGTCAGCGTTGAAAAAACCACCAGTTGACTTTTGAGCTTCATGTACATAAGATAAAAATCGTTATGTAAAAATAAACTTTTAAATCAATGTGTATATCATACCATCAGTGTTTGACATGTGAACGTCGTCCATTGAAACGAATGGCATATCCGTTGGATCTTTATCAGATTGTGCAGTATTATGAGTGACATCGTCCTGATATTAATTTTCAGCCAACGTCAATATAATCTGATTTTTTTTGTATGAATTAAATTAACAGAATTCATACATGTATGAAAAGTGTGTTGTCATGCATTTCTATAAATCTTTTATACATTGTTCATAACTATATAAAAAAAAGTCAATTTCATACACAATTGATGCCACAAATTAAACTATGTTCATATATATATATATATATAT
>NC_028646.1:47416421-47421129 GCF_001406875.1 Solanum pennellii | reverse complement strand
TATATATATATATATATATAAAGACATTTTCATACACATTTAATACATCATTGATACAATACTCATATATATTTTTAGAAAATCAATTTCATACATGATTAATACAATATGTATACATTATTCATACATATATGTAAAAACTGTCATACATAATTAATACAATATTTATACATTATTCACATATACATATGAATTTTTTTTTTCTGTTATTCATTTAAAAAGTATACACTGGTCATAAATGTAAACACAAGTGACATAGCAAATTAGTACATACAATGATCATACAATATTCATACACATAAAATACATTGATTCATACCTATTATTGTGCATCTGATGTTGGTTGACCTCTTGACAATCTAATCTCTTCAATTATCAGCTTAGTCGAGTTAACGACATAAGTCTTGATTTCAACCATATGCTTGTCAATCTTATCAGTGTATAAAAATAAAAACTAAAATAATAAAATAAATAGAGTAATTATATCATTTCATTAAAATTAGATTAGAATTAACAGTGACTTTGAGATCTTTCAGCTCCGTCTTAACCTGTTCATTAAAAGTAATAAGTTTTGATATGTATAGTGTAATATCTAAAAACAATTTTAGTTGTAAATTTGTATTTCTACCTCTGCAATCTCAGCTTTCAACTCTGCATATTTTTGTTCAAAATCAACGCCATGATTTTTCGAGGTTCCTTTCTCTTTCGAATCATGGTGACTGGGAGATTGATTTAAAATGGTGTCATCCATGACATTTAACTCTTCTTCAGTAAAAATCATATTCCCGAATTTATGCTGCATCAAAGAAAAATTTGAGAATGTGTAATAATTTATAATTACTTTAATAAAATTCAATAAAAACTACCTGATTTTCATGTATTCTGAAAATCATTTTCTTCAAATTGTCAAAAAAAATAACGTCATTCGTTGTCTTTCAGTTCAGGATATGCGGTGTGCGATTTGAAACATGGATAGCAATTGTGTGGTCAAGTGGATGACAATATTCATAAAACCATACCTGTATTGCTAAATGAAACTGACTGAACTTAAATGACGAAAGATTTTTTTCAACTTCTGACTGCACGCTTTAAGTGTTAAATTAAAACACTTATTCGCCCATGGAAATGTGGCATACTGGTCAGACTCAAATATAGGTATTGTTTATTTTGAAGGGTCAGATGCAGTCAGAATTGAAGAAATGAAATACAGAATTCTGATTTTTAAACGGTCAACCTCTTCCCAAAAGTTTTCCATCTAAACTTGTGGTAAAAATATGACTTGGGGACTTTGTCCATATCCCCAAAATTTTCTGCAATAATCCTATTTGGAACAGAGGGATCAGAAACAAAATCAGAAACTGGTCTAGATTTCAAATCAGTTACAACTACAAATTCTTTTAATTCAAACCTTAACTTTGTACCATTTACGTTTATGACAAACATGTCATCTATGTCATTTTAAGTTTCAAGCAGAAAAATATGACGTAACAACTGACATTGAATTTTAATGTTGTGTAAATCATAAAAAAATCCAAAAGGTGTTTCCTGTAAAAATTGTTGGAACTTGTCTTGACCGAGGAAGGTCAATAGATTAGCAAACACATTCATGTTGATACATGAAGACAAATGTGTTTGTACCTTCTTCTCCTATAAAATTGGTAAAACTAAATTAGTACTTTTAACTTAATATATAATTTCATAAAAAATCATAGATACACTGCTATATTAATCTACTTTCAATGCAACTCATACACAAATCATACAAAATGAATGCATCAATTCATACATCTTTCTTAGAATATATAATTTCATATAAAAAATCATATATACACTGTCATACTAAAGAACAGTCAATACAATTTATATACAATTCATACAAAATAAATACATCAGTTCATACATAATTCAAACAATATTAATACATATTAGATATTTTACAAAATTAAAAGTGGTCGCTAACATTGTAAATTCACTTTATACACGATTAATATATAACTCATATACTATTCATGCATAAAAAAATTTGTCAATTAAAATAATGAATAAACACCTATACAATACAAAATTAGCAATTCATACAAAACTCATATAAATTTCATATATTATACGATTGCCAAATAAAATAAAAAATTAAACTAAGTTACATATAATATTTTAACCAAAATTTAAAAGAGTCTTTTTTATTGACCTTGACATCTTTTTTGGATTTCTTTGTGCGTTGTATCTCTGAATCCTTCTTTGAGGACGTTCTTGTCGACCGACAAATTACAGTACCTTTTGATTTTTTATTTCTTAATTTGTCAACAAAGTCGGAATCTGATTCTGACGATGCTTGAATTTCTTTTCCCTTTCTCTTTTTCCCTCTTTCTTTTGCATCTTTTTTTTTCAGTCTTCGATTTATTAGAACTGGCAGTCTGTTTTTCGGTTGATTTTTGTGGTTGAGTTTGTGTCAAAATATTTAATGAAGGTGCATGAAAGTCATCGGATGATGACTCCTCAACCAATTTTTACTTTTACTGGATGTTCCACTGGCTTTCCTGGACATTCTTTATTAACTTAACAAAAAGTAAAGTAATATATGAAGATGATGTTTTTCCGAAATCGATCTGTGACGGGAATGTGGATGAATCAGTCGTAATGGGGAAGATGATGAGTAATTGACGATCTATGGATTTCTGGGGAAGATGATGAGTGATAGACGATTTACTGATTTCTAGGAAAGATGATGATTTGGTACGCTTTTAAGGAAGAAGAAGATTTAGGCGTGTTGGGTAATTTTTGGATGGTGATCGGGTATAGGGTGCAGAGGCAAACCCAGGATTTGAAGATAGGGGAGGCACCAGTAAGAGTGGCTCAAGGGTAAGGTTATGAGTGACTTTAAGAGTAAGGTTAGCGAAGCACCGTGCTTACTGCTTAGGGTGCCAAAATTTTTGAATCCCTAATAAATTTTAATAGTAAATTTTATTATTTTATTTCACTTTAATCAATATTGAACATTATAATTAAAAAAATTTTAAAAAAGAACAATCAACACTTTTCAAGAATATATTAGCACTTTAAATAAACAACTCAAATCTTCATATTAATAAATAAATTTCTCCAGGATCCGATTTAAGTGATTGCATATTAAAAATTCTTATATAAAATCCAAAAAATCGTCACTAAAACTAGAAATTGATTGAGAAAAATTGTGTTTTGTAAAAAATCTATCATTTCAAATCACAAGAATTAACAAAAAATTTCACAAAAAAATACGATATAAAGAAAAACTTACTAATTCATACAAGATAATGAGAGTAGGACTTTAGTTATACGGTGAATAATACTTGTAAGCTTAGACTTCTAGAAGTCTTATATTTTGTTTAGAATTATGTTAGGAAAAGTTAATTTTATATTTTGCTAAGAATTGTGATGGGACTTTTATTTGTGTGTGTGTGTGAAAAAATTTACAGGGTGCACGTAGGGATTTACTTAAAATCAAATCCCTAATATTTAGATTTTATTTTAAATAGGTAACATTATAATTTGAATTTAATTAATAATAATTTATTATTTTTTAAAAAACTGTAAAAGGTAACTGTAATATTAATTTGTGAATTTGAGAGTTTGTTTTAAAAAAGGTAACTGAGATATTAAAAGAAATATTTAAACGTATTAATTAATTATTATTTACATAATTACTTATAATTTATTTTTAATTAAATATGTTTTTAATTGATTTAATTGATATGTTATAACTTGATAATAATATGCTATAAGTAATTTAGATTTAAAGAGTATGTTTATAACTTGATATATATAGTCTTAAAAGTGTATGGGATGTTATTTTTATTATTTTCAATTATTTAAAGGATGTGCATAATCTGAATTTCAACCTATCCGAGCACGGTCTATAAGGAATTATTGTGATATCAGTGACTACAAGTTTCGTTTGTTTCATTCAAAACATGTAGTGGTTTCTAAGAACATCAGCCTTCCTTCTTGAGTCCCTTCACAAGGTGTATAGCCAAAAGTTGTGCTTGATTTTGTTTGTGTGTATTGTGGGCAACATGCAAGCCTCTTTGTTTTATGACCCAGAGAAAATAGAGGTAGGGATCAATTAAGGTATGACACTTTGAGAACTCTTTCCCTAGAATAATACCAAAAGATATCTTTGTAATGATAAAAGTTTGTTTGTTGTACCTTTCCAGTAGCCCAAATTGACATCAACACCACTAGCAATACCATAAGCATTTTGAATATCATAATTCACGGTCTTAACACGAGAGTTAGTTGGAGCATGCTTCTACTCTAGTTTGTAGCCTCGGTCATAAAATTATGAGTTGCTTTAGTGTCAACTAATGCACAAGCAAGCTATTGTTGATGACAAGGCCCATGTACTGATTTCTATTATCGTTAACTTGGGTAGATGACTTTGTGATGGATCCATATAAGTCCAATCACTCCTAATCAAGGCTGGTAATGGGATCGGTTTTTGTACGGTCTGATTCGATTCGGGTTCGGTTTTGATACTGTCACGACCCAAAAATGGGCGTGATGGCACTCGTCTTATCCCACCAAGACAAGTCAGCCTAAAACTCAACCATTACAATAAAGTGCGGAAATAAAATATAAGTAACTTAATAAAACCCCCAAAACCTGGTAGTCACGTGTACAAGCCTCTAAAGTATTACAATTGATTCAAAAGAAAAACTCAAGTCTCTAATGA
>NC_028646.1:47405375-47410828 GCF_001406875.1 Solanum pennellii | reverse complement strand
AAAAAAAACTCACGCAAATTTATAATTAAGTTCTTAAGTTTCAAGATTAGGATTAAATTTTTAATTTCTTTTCAATATCATAAATCTTAAGACATTCACTTAATACCATATACCTAATACTTAATTATATATATTAATATATCAAAACTTAAATGATAATATGGAAACTATTAAAAGGATCTCAAATTGATCCCAATTTATATCACCCGTATTTGAACACCAAAATAAAGATATTTCATGAAATACTTTTATACGGAAGGCTTCTTGCATGTCTATTTACCTCTCTTCCCAATAATTGTTTTATGATCATCAACAATTGGTCATAATTACTTAATGACTAAGGTGAAATTTATGCTAAATAACATATGCATACATGTACACAGAATTAAAAATTAGTTTCACATATTAGTGTAAATTATACACGTTTTAATCTAAAAATCTACTTCTAATTACATAAAAACTTAATAGAAAGGATGAAAATAATTACCTTGACGCCTTGAGATGAAAATATTGATTTTTCTCCTCCTTTTTCCTTTTCTTTTCTCCCTTTCTTTTCTTTTCTTCTCTGTTTTTTTTTTCACGTCGTTCTTTTCTTTTTCTTTTTCTCAGCCGTCACGGGCTTTTCACCAATTTAGGGCACTTTGCCCCCTTTTTTTTATTATTATTTTATTCATTATTTAATTAATTCCTTTTCCATTTTTTTTTAATTATTTTTTTTTAGCAATAAAATAATCTTTTATTAAATCTAAAATCATGTCACTCATTATTACAAGTCATATAAATTATTTATAAAATCTACTAAAAAGGTTAATATAAAAGATATTAGTTGGAATTTCAAAAACGACTGATTGAACCGGTAAGGAATCTGTCTTGTAGGGTATCGAACTCGGTATCAAAAAGAAACCTGGGTTTTTATCCGGTTGATTCGATTCGATACGAGTCGGTTCCGATCCGGTCCCTGTCCGATTGAACCGGTTCAACAGTTTTTATATAAAAAAAATGTAATTGTTACTGTTACAATTAGTCGTTGGGCCCTTGTAGTTGTTGGGTTGGGGCCCAAAACGGCTCAAAACATCCCTACCCCTTTCTAACCCCTTTACACTATAAATATGTTATTTTCTTTCATTTAAATCACAAATTCACAAACTATTTCATTAACATTTTATAAATCTCTTAATTTAAATCTCTCATAAATTCATAATTATTATTTTGTGATATTGACTTGGAGTTTGGATTTCGGAGATCTATTTGAAGTAAATCGGAAGCTTCAATTGGCATCTCTTAATTTTGTCTTTGGTTATATATTTACTTTTACGTAGACATTCGATACACTTTTTTAATTTAATTTTTTATTTGTTTACTAATTAAATGATTTTATTTTTTTATTAAATCATCTTGTTTGTTTTCATAATATTTAATTATTTTAAACTTGAACATGAATTCAGAAAGAAATAGTGGTAAAAGACCAATGTCTAAAAGAAAAAATAATAGGGGGGGAGTAAGTAGTTCTAGTTCTAAAAATTTTCCAGCTAGATTTGGAGTTAGTACTAATGATTATACTCATGTTAATGAAATTTTTTTTATGTCACCAGGACCTATTGAACTTAATTCCGAAAATGAAGTAGATCATGAGACTTTAAATAGATGTTTTACTAATTTTGAGGAAGAATTAGATGAGGAAGTAGAAATAATGAGGAAGGTAAGGAGACCCCTACCCCTACTAGTCCGGTTACCGAATTACCGGAACAAGGTGAAGTCTCTCCTTTACCTACTTTTTTAAATGTCATCGTACGTGTTAAAAGATCTGTAGTATGAAAATTTTTGGTACAAAATGAGGAAACAACTATTGTTACTTGCACTAAATGTTAATTGATCATGAAACATGTAACTACGGCTACACAAGGGGAACGGGACAACTAAGAATGTATTTACGTAAGTGTAATAAAGAATTTGCTCGCTTAGATGATATAGAAAGAACTAATAGAAATGGAACACCCGTACTCGATGATTCTATGGGAGTTGGAAGCTCTAATATGGTTCAAAGTATATTAAATATGTCTAACTGGGCTAGTCGAAGCACACACCGCACATATAGTAAAGAAAAAGATCGTAGAGAATTAGTTAAATGGTCGTTGTTTGTGGTTTGCCTTTTTCATTCCTTTCACATCTTGATTTTGTTCATTATATTCGAGAATTATATAACCCAGATTATAAAGGTATTCCAAGAAGTACAATTAAAAGTGATCTTTTTAAATATCAAAAAGAATATTGTCATTTTCTTCGTTGTTTATTTGCTTATTATGATGGTAGATTATCTATTACATCTGATATGGGACGTAGTTCGAATGATAATGATAATTTTACACTTACTGTTGGGTTGACCATGAATGGGACATGCAAAAACAAATATTAGCGTATAAATATGTTGAAGAAAATAAAATCGATTCTTATATAGCAACAAAAGTAAGCTCTATTTTATAATATTATGGAATGTGTGATAAAATAATGAGTGTCACTTTAGATAATGCTTCTAATAATTTAAAAGCAGTTGATTATTTAAAATGTAGACTTTGTCAATTGATAATGATTCTTTTCATATTAAGTGTGGTGCACATGTGTATAATTTAATAGTAAAAGATGGTATTTCTCAATTTAGAGTTTCTTGTGAAAAAATTAGACTTGCTTGTAATTGAATTTTTAAAGCTAAAATAAAAGCTAGAATTACAAAATTTCAAAATCGTTGTAAAGAATGTGGACTTGCATATAGAAAAGTTCCAAAAGAAGTATGCACTAGATAGAATTTTTTATTTCAAATGCTTGAAGTTGCTTATATTAGTCAAGAGCCGGCACAATTAGTTTTAAATGCTCATACTGCGGATTCGAATTTAAGAATTGACTTTGAAGATTGGAAAAATACAAAAGAACTTATTGAATTTTTTAAGTGTTTTTTATAAAGCAACAAATGCATACTCTGGTCAATATTATCCTACTATTTCTTCTGTTTTAGTAAATATTTGTGTTATTTCATCTGAATTTACAAAATATAAAGGAAAAGATCAATTTAAATATTCACTTGCTTTTATGATTCAAAATTTTTAAAAATATTTTTTCTCCTATTCCTCAAATCTATTTGACTGTTATAACTTTCAACCAAAATTATAAATTAAGAGGTATTGAACAAATGGTTGAAAAGATTTATGCAAATTTAGAAATTAGAGATGATTAAACTCGTAGTGTTGAAGAATGTAAAAGTAGCATTTATACAAAAGTTAGAAATTTATATAATATATATAAAGATATGAAAAGAAATATTCCAATAGTTGAACCTCCATCTTGTAAGCCTAAAAGTGATGATATGGATGATTGGATGGATGATTATCTTGAGCTTGAATCCTCTACTAATAATGATTTTCATTTATATTTCAATCAGGAAAGAGAAAAGATTAGGCTTGAAGAAGGACAACTTCAAGCTCCAACATTAGTATGGTGGAAGAATCGTGAAAATCAATTTCCGACCCTTGCTAGAATTGTTCGAGATGTGCTAGCGATTCAAGCATCACAGGTCGCTTCGGAGCAAGCCTTTAGTGCGGCGAGATTTATGCTTGAAGATTATCGATATTCATTAGCAAAGAATAATTTGAAAATATCGGTGTTGTTTCGAGAATGAGTCAATGCCGAAAGAAGAAATACCGGACTACCACTATTAAGTAGCCAAATAGAAGACCAAATAGATGATTACATGGAAGCAATGGAAGAAGAACGACAAATGCAAGTTTCAAAAAATCTTTCTTTTGATATGATACAAAATTTACGAAAAGAATTTTTAAAAAAAGATGCAATTGTTAGTACAATAATTGATATTCAATACCTAGATTATGTACTCTTTATCTCTTTCTAATATTTGTATTGTACAATTTATTTATATGAATGAATATACGGCTATTCACCTTGATTTTCTTTTAAAATAGTCTCTTCTATTTAATTCAAGTCATTTTACAAATTTAATTGTCAATTATTTATCATTAGTTTAAAGTTTGAACATTAATATAAAATTGAATTTTAAGTTTTAAACTTTAAATTCAATATAAACTTTAAAGTTTAACTTTAAATTCAATTTTAAACTTTAAATTCAATATAAACTTTAAACTTTAAAATTTAAAATTTACTTTAAAGTTTAAAGTTTTAGATTGAAGTTTTTTAATAATATAATATTATCAATTAATAATATAATATTATATAATAACTAACGTTAATAAAAATAATTACCGATACAAATGATGCATGACGAGTCACTGAATGTATATATTTTTAACCCACAATGCATCAAATAATAGTATAGAAAGATGTCGAACCCACAGGGATTGGTTTGTCTATTTTACATATGTTTCTTGTTTTAATTACTATTTAAGAAAATCAAGAATAGTTGAAGGGTGAATCAATTAATTAATGACACAAAGTAGAGAAAATACTTTAGTTTCCACAATATATTAAAAGGTGTTGGGGATCTTGATTTACTCAATATTTCTATATAAAGTAAATTATTTATTCCTAAATTTATATTTCTCATAAAGTATAAATACCTCTCACGATTATATTTATATATTATTACTGAAATTAAACAATCAAATGAACTCCTCTCGGTTATACAATCTAATTGCCAAAATAGTAATATTTAAGAACGAGAAATGCGTACTTGAATTAAAACATATTCTTCTAAGTAAGTCTCTTTCGGTTAACTTACTTGTTATAACTAATTATTACACTATTCGCCTCTTTCCATTACAAATAAGTGTAGATTAATTATAACATAAAATAGATAGATGCCACTACAATATTAACGATATACCAATACTCCAATTAACAGTATTACTTCTTCCGCCTCTCTCGATTAAAAAATTAGTAATATGTAAATACGTAGTAATCAATGGATTTATGTTAATATATAAAATAACATTTAAGTATAAAATAAATAAAAATAAAATATATAGATTAAGTTCACACGCATAAAATTTAGATATAATAACTACTATTATATAGAAATATCAAGATCCGTCAATTTCCCAACACAAAAGAAAATTACTCCATAATAGAAATAGTACTACTAATGAAAATATTCTTTTCCATTAAATAAGAAAATAGAAGAAATATTCAAGAATAATAATTCCACTATATAATTAAAAGCAAGAACTAGAATAATTTTCAACATCAAATACTTAAAAAAGTAGTACAAGAAGAACTTTGTCACGACCCAAAATCGAGCCGCGACTGGCACCCACACTTACCCTCCTATGTGAGCGAACCAACCAATATAAACCTTAACATTTCAATTTAATATCAACAGAAAATAATGCGGAAGACTTAAACTCATTAATAAAAACCAATTCAATAACTTCTAAGATTCAACATCTATTATTCCCCAAAATCTGGAAGTCATCACCACAAGAACATCTATG
>NC_028646.1:47385003-47399110 GCF_001406875.1 Solanum pennellii | reverse complement strand
TATATATATATATATATATATATATATACATATATATATATCTTATCAATCCGGTAAGAATTGGTTTCGGGATCCAACCTGCTTACTAAGGGACCGGGCGAAACCTTTGAAATTTCTGGTAAGAAAATTCGATAACACGGTTCCAATAAAGTCAGTCTTGTTGATAAAATCCTGTCCAATTGCCACCTTACTCGTAATTGAGTTGGGACCTAGCTCTCTCCTTGCACTTGCTCATTTCGTAATTGAGTTGGGACCTAGCTCTCTCCTTGCACTTGCTCATTTTGTTCACGCATCATAGATGGTGTCCGACCTAGAATTCTTAGAAAGGAATATTTGTGGTTGTAGTAAGAAATTATAAAAAATAATTATGAGGTCAACAGAGTTTCAATACACAATCTTGAAGGTTTGCAACCCCATAACTACTAAATTAAACCTTTCACATGTGTTAAGTGGTGTCAATATTTTTATATATATTTATTAAACAACAATTTAATTAAACCTTTCACATGTGTTAAGTGGTGTCAATATTTTTATATATATTTATTAAACAAAAATTTGATGTTAATATGTATATAATTTTCCGGTGAGTCCGCCCCTGACAATAGCGCTAAGACTTTAAGTTGGGACAATTCTTGAAACTATGTGTGGACCCCTACATATATGGCATCCCTTGAACTGTTCTTATTTTCGATGTGGTTTTGATGATCAATTGACATCTTATTATCGAACTTGTGGGTGTCTCGAGTCTTGTATCGTTGTTGATGTACTTTCTTGATTTCATTAGTCTCCTTCACCCTTAGTAATGCTATTATTTTTTAGTTATTCACTCTCTCTTTGTCATACTTCTCATTCTTGAAATTCATCAAAGACTTGGCTTTCACTATGGCTTGGTCTACATCAACGACTCGTCGGCGTTGCATTTCTTACTTATTCCAATTCAAATCCCATCCATAAAGTGGAATAAAAAGTCACTGTTGGTGAGATTAGATATTTGAAGCTTAAGGATGGTGAACTCCTTAGTATAATCACATATGGTTCCTAACTGCTTCAACTCTCGAAGTTTACATCTTGTCTCATACAAGATACTATTTAGGAAGCATTGTTGTTTGAACTCGGCTTGAATTGTTCCTATGTGCTATCAATAGTGCACAAACCTCTTTCAACATCAGCTGATTTGCATCTCCAATATAGTAACATTGCAGTGTTGATCTTGGCATCATCCTCCCTTACATTTTCATGTCAGAAATAGTTCTCCAAGTGTCAAAGAAAGTTCTATACTTCTTATGGATCACAAACACCTATTGGTGACTTGGGAGCCACGATAACATTGTGACGGACTCAAGTCATGCCAATGTTTACTTTGATCTTTGAGTGCCTCTATTTTTTGCCTTTATGGCATCGATAGTGTTCAATGCTTCCATGAGTCTGCACTCTAATATAGTGATGTTCTACCTCAATCAGCCTATGCCCATCCAAGTCACTCTGGTTGCTTTCAATCTCTTCAAGAGTATGTTGTTTAAAAACATTTATAGACTGTTAGCCAAATATCTTGACTGCGTCCATTCCTTCGTGAAGCACTCTCTACTGAGTGAGACATCCTTGGGCAGGACCTCCACATCATCCTCGTTGGCATCAGTGGTTGAAGGGATGTAATCCCTTCATTTAGCCCAACCTCGAGCAACATCTCCTGTTTTTTGTCCGTGATATTCTTCTTTTTGTCATACCCTTCTTATCAACTGCATCCTGGTTGACGTTGGCTCGGGTATTACTAGTGTTGGTTATTTCATCGTTTATCATTCTCTTAGTTAAGACGTCGCTCCAATACTATATTGTCACGTCCTTAGTCTTCTATTAAGCATACATGCGATATATGACAACTTATTCACATCCTTGCACTACTTGTTGATCACGATCTTACTGGGACAAGTCAGCCTTAAACTCTAGAAATCGCAAAGATTATGGAAGAGAGTACTTAGGTGAAATTTTGTAGAGAACTTTGATTGATTTTTACTTGATGGTTTTACAAATTTGTGACCCTCTCTATTTATATTACTCATCTAGCGGGCTAAAGTGTAAACAATAGTTTCTACATAAGTCCCTACATATTTACTTAGAATCATTTTCTAGAACACTCTATATACTAAAAAAATTTCTAGAGACCTTCTATGCAATTTTAGTCTTCTATATATGAAAAATCTCAATATTTCTCTACAATCATCTACAAAAACAACTCTTTTTCCGATGTAAGAGAAACTTTATTTCATGGACATTTATGTGACGATTATGTGGTGTGATGATATGGAAGATTGTCACGCCTAGATCAATACGTGAATAGGTGTAGTAAAACTGGAATTTTAACCATGCTTTAGAGAAATTTTTAAGTTATAAGGCAAATAATGACTCCTACATCTAGGGGCATATTTGGTCGGGTAGGTTCAGATTTTTTAATATTAAACCAAACTATTTATTTCAGATTTATAAATTTATAAATCAAACTACACCAATAAAACTCAATTTTTTCAACTTCGGTATTTTTCAAATTTTTATTGTATCTTTTGGATTTTAGGGTTTTTTTTTTGAGTTTTCCTAGTAAAGTATTCATACAAACATATAATTTACTTGTACTTCAAATATTTTTTTATTCTTTCCAAAATACAACAAGGCGTTTCTTTAAAAAATAACACAATATAATTGATTAATGACACTGAAATATCTAATAATAATAATAATAATAATAATAATAATAATAATAATAATAGTAATAATAATAATAATATAAATAATAATATAAATAGTAATAGTAATAATAGTAAAAATAATAATAGTAATAATAATAGTAGTAATAATAATAATAGTAGTAGTATTAATTATAGTAATAATAATAATAATAATAATAATAATAATAATAATAATAATAATAATAATAATAATAAACTTAATGATAATAATAAAAATCGCATAAAACAAATATTGCAAATTATTAAGTCATAATGAAAATGATCATAGTTTAAAAGTATTAAATCATAATAAATAAGTTTAATTAGTATTAGTTACATGACTAAATATTAAAGGAAAACTAAAATTAGATTATGTATTTTAATTGTCTAAACCAATATAAAAATAAAAAAATAAATATTCAATATTGTAGTCATTCTTAGTGTTGAATTGATTTTTTTTGCATTATTATTAATTTGATTATGATTTTAAGCTTTATTATATCAACCCACATCTATGGACTATGATCTTTATTGGACCATTCAGAATTTTAAGTTTCAAACATGAAATAATATATTAAAAGATAAAAATTGTGAAAAAGTATAAGACATATTATTAAATTATATCAACGTAAATATTATTACGCATAAAATAAATTTTTAAAAATTACATATATAATGTCATGTTGATTTGATCTCGAATTGAGTTTTTTTTTTAAAATTATTTTCAAACCAAATATGATCGGATTTTTGTCAATACCAAATTAAGTCAAACTAAATCACTAATCAAAATTTTTTTTCTGATTTAATCTGATTTTTATTTAATTTTGTAGACCCTACCTACATCTCAAAAGATAGGTATAACAATATTGAAAAACATTAAGTAATTAAGCAAATATTTACTACTTAATGTAATTAATATAACTATAGTCTCATCTAATCGCCAATTAGTCACTACTATTTTAATGTTGGGACTTACAGAACTGATTTTGTATAAAAAAAAATATAACTATCCGTTGGTCTTCCTAATTATATAAATCACTCTTTTGTTGTAAAGAAAGCTCCGAATATAAGAACAAAAAGACAAGAAGTATAAGATAGAGGAGAGAATTTTTCTTATTCAAGTGTATCATACAATGGTAAATGATATCTATATTTATAGTGTTGAGATATCATAGTCAAAGGTCACCTTGGAATTATAAATAGTTATCATCAAGGTTCATATCACCTTGAAATCTTATCACATTGGAAACACTAATACATGAATCCAATTAATTGTTGGATAACTCTAATGGATCATCCACATATACAATGGATTTACAACACTCCCCCTTGGATATCCATAAATTATGTGCCTCGTTAAAACCTTACTAGGAAAAACCTAGTGGGAAAAAGCCTAGTGAAGGAAAAAGAGTACACATATCTCATAATACGCTTTGAATGTTGTCTCGTTAAAAATCTTACCAGGAAAACCAACTTGGGACAAAATCATAGTTAAGGAAAAGAGTACAATGCGTATTTCGCTCCCCCTGATGAAAACTTTCCTTGATATCTCGGAGACGGCGCATTCCAATCTTGTATCTCAACTTCTCAAACGTTGATGTTGGCAATGCCTTAGTGAATAAATCAGCAAGATTATCACTTGAACGAATTTGTTGAACTTCTATCTCACCATTTTGTTGAAGATCATGCGTGAAAAAGAACTTTGGTGAGATATGCTTTGTCCGGTCTCCTTTGATGTATCCTCCTTTCAGTTGAGCTATACATGCAGCATTATCTTCGTACATTGTGGTTGGTATATTCTTTTTCAAAGAAAAACCACACATTTCCTGAATATGATGGGTCATTGATCTCAACCAGACGCACCCTCGACTTGCTTCATGGATGGCTATTATTTCTGCATGATTTGAAGAAGTGGCTACCAACATTTGCTTCATTGATCGCCAAGATATTGCCGTGTCTCCACATGTAAACAAATAGCCTGTTTGTGATCGAGCTTTATGCGGATCAGATAAATACCCTTCATCTGCGTAACCAATCACTTCTGACTTGAATTCATTGGAATAGAATAAACCCATGTCCATGGTCCCCCGAAGATATCGAAGTATGTGTTTAACACCATTTTAATGTCTTTTTATTAGGGAGGAACTTAATCTTGCCAGTAGACTTAATGCAAAACAGATATCTGGTCGAGTATTGTTAGCAAGGTACAGTAGTGCCCCGATCGCACTAAGATAAGGAGTTTCATCACCAAGAAGCTCTTCATCATTCTCTTGAGGTCGAAATGGATCTGTATTGATGTCAAGCGATCTTATCACCATTGGAGTACTCAATGGATGTGAGTTATCCATGTAAAAATGCTTAAGTATCTTTTCTGTGTACATTGATTGATGAACAAGTATTCCATTTGACAAATTCTCAATCTGTAGGCCAAGACAAAATTTTGTCTTGCCGAGATCTTTCATTTCAAATTCTTTTTTTCAGACACTCAACAGCTTCTAACAGCTCTTTACGAGTGTCAATGATGTTCAAATCATCAACATACACAGCTATTATTACAAATTCAGACCCCGACCGTTTAATGAAAATGCAGGGACAAATCGGGTCATTTTTGTACCCTTTCTTTAGCAAATATTCACTCAGACGATTGTACCACATCCTTCCTGATTGTTTCAATCCATACAGAGATTTCTGAAGCTTTATTGAACAAGTTTCTCTTGAATCTTTGTATGCTTTAGGCACTTTGAATGCTTCAGGAATTTTCATGAAAATGTTGTGGTCCAATGAGCCATATAGATAGGCTATGACAACGTCCATTAGACACATTTCAAGTTTTTCATGAACTGCCAGATTTATGAGATATCTGAAGTTGATTGCATCTACCACTGGAGAATATGTCTCCATATAATCAATGACAGGTCTTTAAGAAAAACCTTGAGCAACGAGTCGGGCCTTATATCTCATGACTTCACCTTTCTCATTTTTTTTCGTACAAAAACCCATTTGTACCCCACTGGCTTGATACCTTCAGGTGTTCGGATTATTGGTCCAAAAACTTCACTTTTTTCTAGTGAAGTCAATTCAGCTTGAATTGCATCCTTCCATTTTGGTCAATCATTTCTCTGTCTACATTCGTGAACAGATTTTGCCTCAAAATCTTCATCTTGTTGCATTATTTCAATAGCAACATTATAGGCAAATATGTTGTCAATCACAACATTATTTCGGTTCCACAACTTTCTTGTCGAGACATAATTCATTGAAATTTAATTGTTTTCAGAAGTTCGAACCTCCTCATTATCATGTGTTATGACTTGGGTCTCATCTTGAGAAATTTCTTTCAACCCATGATCATCTTGATCATTTATCCTTTTCTCTTTCGAGGATTTTTATCCTTGGAACCAATTGGTCTACCACGCTTCAAATGTGGTCTAGACTCATTTGCCTTAACAATTTGTTCCGTCGGGATATCAACTCGAACTGGAGCATTAACAGCTGGAATATGCGATTTAGTAATCCTTGGAAGATTAGTAAATGCATCTGGTAGCTGATTTGCAATGTTCTGCAAATAAATTATTCTTTGAACTTCTTGCTCACATTGGTTTGTTCGAGGATCCAGATGAGATAGAGATGATGAATTCCAATCTATCTCTTTTCCCAACGACTTATGTTCTCCCCCTAATGTTGGGTATACTGATTCATCAAAATGACAATCAGCAAATCTTGCCTTAAATAAATCTCCAGTCATAGGCTCCAAATATTTTATGATTGAAGGAGATTCATACCCAACATATATCCCCAACCTTCTTTGGGGCCCCATCTTTGTGCGTTGTGGTGGAGCAATTGGGACATACACCGCACATCCAAAAATTCTAAGATGGGAAATGTTTGGCTCTTGACCAAAAGTCAATTGTAATGGGGAGAATTCATGATAATTGGTAGACCTTATGCGCACAAGTGCTGCTGCATGCAAAATAGCATGCCCCCACATAGACACATATAACTTTGTTCTCATTAGTAATGGTCTAGCTATCAATTGCAGACGTTTAATCAATGATTCTGCTAGACCGTTTTGAGTGTGAACATGCGCAACTGAATGTTCAACTGTTATACCAGTAGACATACAATAATCATTAAATGCCTGAGATATAAACTCACCAGCATTATCTAGACGGATTGTCTTTATTGTATAGTCTGGAAATTGTGCTTTCAATCTTATTATTTGAGCCAGCAATCTCACAAAATCCATGTTGCGAGTTGATAATAAACACACATTTGACCATCTTGTAGAAGCATCTATCAAGACCATATAATATTTAAAGGGTCCACATGCAGGTTGAATTGGTCCACATATATCACCCTGTATACGTTCCAGAAACGCAGGGGATTCAATTCCAACCTTAACTGTTGATGGTTTAATGATCAACTTTGCTTGAGAACAAGCAGCACAAGAGAATTCCTTTGATTGAAGGATCTTTAAGGTGTTCCCTTGTAAATTCTCAATGATTTTGCGCATCATATTATATCCGGGATGGCCCAACCGGTCATGCCAAATGATAAAATCATTAAAATTATTAAACCTTTTGTTTACAACGGCATGTGATTCAACTGTACTTATACTTGTATAGTACAACCCAGAAGAAAATGCAGGTAATTTTTCATGCACAATTTTCTTCTCTACATTAATTGTAGTAATGTAAAGGTATTCAACCTTTTCTTCATTAGCCGTCTCAACATGATAGCCATTTTGGCGAATAACTTTGAAACTTAATAAGTATCTTTGAGACTTACTACAATATAATGCATTATCAATGCTTAATATTGTCCCTCTAAGTAGTAATAAGGTCGCTCTTCCAGAGCCCTCAATTAATTTTGTACTACCTCATATTGTGTTGACATATGCCATTTTCATAACCAAATTAGAAAAGTATTTCTTTTCTTTTAATATTGTATGCGTTGTAGCACTATCAAGAAGGCATACATCTCCATTACTCATCTTGAATCCAACTGACAACTGGGGATTTCTATTAATTTTCATTAAAATAAAATACATTAAAAGAAGGAAGAAACAAAATTAAACAACGAAAATTTAAATACTTCAACATGAATAACATAATAATTAAAAACACATAAGTAAAATATTAACAAACATCATTCCCCAGCTAAAAGATCAAACATCAGTTTCGATCTCCAAAGAAGTCATCAACTTCCATATGAGTAATGTCACCAAGGCCATTAAAAACATCATCCTTTAAAGTCAAATGTGCTTCAATATCCTTATCATATTTCTAAGATGTTCCCGGTTTATCATCATCTTTAAGAGTCATATGTGACTCAGCTCGAGCATTGGAAGAGGAAGCACCACTTTTATTTCCTTTCTTTTTAAAAGAATTTTGATAGAGCCTTACAAAATGCTCATGTGTGCGACATTCATTCTTCCAATGGCCTTTCATGCCACAACGACGACAATTACTTTTTGAGGGGTTATTTTTTGAGAATTCATGTTGTTCTCCCTTTTATTATGACCACCACCTCGACGATTAGTGTATCGTATCTTATCTTTGTCACGTCCCGTACATTATTATAGCCCCGATGATCATCTCTTTTTACTTCGGATTGATCACGTGCTTCCACCACATTTGCCTCCGGTAATGGAGCAGCTCCAGTAGGACGAACTTCATGATTTTTCATTAAAAGAGCATTATGTTGCTCAGCCACCAAAAGACATGAGATTAGTTCAAAATATTTCTGAAAATTCTTTTCACGATGTTGTTGCTGCAATATCACATTTGAGGCATGGAAAGTAGTAAGTTTCTTTTCCAATATGTCCTCATCTTTTATAGTCTCCCCACATAATTTTAACTGGGCAGTTATCCTGAATACAACAGAGTTGTATTCAATTACGGTCTTAAAATCTTGAACCCGTAAATGCATCCACTCATAACGAGCTCTTGGCAACACTATTGCCTTTAGATGGTCATATCTCCCCTTTAAATCAGTCCACAATTCAAGTGGATCTTTTAACGTCAGATATTCAATCTTCAGGCCCTCATCAAGATGATGACGAAGGAAAATCATAGCCTTCACCTTATCTTGACTCGATGATTCATTTCCCTGAGTAATAGTGGCATCAAGACCTTTAGCAGCCAAGTGAATCTCAGCATCGAGTACCCATGAAAGATAATTCTTTCCAGAAATATCTAATGCCACAAACTCAAGTTTGGATAAATTCGACATAATGAAATTATGAGAGAATATGTGAATTAAATAAAAATATTTATATAATACCTTTGCAAGTAGCAACTTCATGCTGATAACGTGTTGTAAAGAAAGCTCAGAATATAAGAAGAAAAAGACAAGAAGTATAAGATAGAGGAGAGAATTTTCTTATTCAAGTGTATCATACAATGGTGAATGATATCTCTATTTATAGTGTTGAGATATCATAGTCAAAGGTCACCTTGGAATTATACATAGTTATCATCAAGGTTCATATCACCTTGAAATCTTATCACATTGGAAACATTAATACATGAATCCAATTAATTGTTGGATAACTCTAATGAATCATCCACATATACAATGAATTTACAACATCTCTCTCATTTTACCATTTATTGAATTTTTCCCCCTAAAGTCACTCACCTACTGCAAAAATATTTGTATTTATATCAATAAATTCAAGATTATGTTGTATATTACTTTATAAATTTATTTGTATTCATATTTCTTACTTGTGTCAGTTACTAGATTAAAAAGCTCGGGCAGGCCCGGGCCCAATGTATATTCATTTAGTTATTATTTATGTTATATAAATTAAATTAGAATAGTTAATTAAATTTTTAAATATTTATTATTTTTTATTTTTATTATATACTTAATGTATTTTTTGAATAATATCTTCGACATATATGATATTTTGAGAGTGAATTAATTTTTGTATATTTTTAAAAATATTTTAAATTATTAATTATTATGATTTATGTGGCACATGTGAAATTTTGAGAATTAGTTAAATTTTAATATTTTTTAAAAAGTATTTTAAGTATGTAATTTTTAAATAATATATGTTATTTCTCTTGTCCGAGTTAATATGACAGATGTTAAATTTTAAAAGTTGATAAAATTTTTAATATGTTTTTAAATGTTATAAATTGAGATTAATAATACTCTTAACGTAATTTTAAAAAATATATGTTACTTCTTTGCGACAATTTATACGGCTCATATGGAATTTGCAAGAATTTGTAACAGAAGCAAACTTTTGGTGATAGTGCCTATTTGGTCGATCAAGTAAAGATTAAAAAATGTTTTGAATGAAAAAGTTTGGTTTCTGATTTCGTACAAATGGTTTCGCAGCCTTTCCATGGTTCTACCTGTTTAATTATCATATGAATTTCAGGTGGACGCAAATTACTGTTAAATGCACTTTGGTATAATATGTTGTTCTTGCCAAATTAAAGAATAAGAAGAAATAACTTCAAACATGACCAGCGAGACTATGTAGCAACGTTCTTTTCTTCAAGAATTTGTCAGATACATATCAGAATCAGCAGCACAGCAGAAAAGGACATGATATGACAATGAATTTAGATGTATTTATTTAGCTTTAGGAATTTGAATTAATCGACTTTGACAAAAACAGGAGTCATCCTCTTTTTACCCTTTTGCTTACTGCACTTGGCCAAAGGACGGGCTTTTTTTTAACCACCTTACTCAACAACTTTCAGTACTCTAAGAAAATAAAAAAGTAAATTATAGAGAAGGAAAAAACCGATCAACTAAATGAAAAAGCGGGCGGAAAATTAATGTGAAAGAGATGTAGTGAGGGAATGACCCTTCAAATTGATAATGTTAATACCACGCCTATAGAGATGGCTAAAATTGCAGACGAATGAAATGACTAAGAAGGCTCTTCCAACTCAGAAATTATACATTGAAGAAGCGAGGGTTTTCCTGTAAATTGATGCTAACGGGAAGCTACTCTATTTTCTCTTATATATAAGAAGAGTAGAGTATTAATTTTTTACTCACGTTACTTTTAGGATTCATATTTGTATATTATCAGCAAGTATACATTTTAGTTATTATTTTTATGGAAAATGCTCAAATATGTCATTGAACTTTCAGAAAAAGCTCATTTATACCATCAGTTAAAAGTTTGGTTCATTTATACCATTATTGTTAAAGAAATGACTCATTCATGCCATTATTTTCTAACGATGGTTTTGCAAAACCATTTTTGACACGTGACCAATTATAACTCGGCCACGTCATCAATTTTATTTTAATAAAAAAATTATAATTCTGAAAAAAAAATGAATTACTTTTTTTTATTAAATAAATTGATGACGTATGTGGCTGAATCATAATTGGCCAAGTCATCAATTTTTTAAATTAAAAATTAAAATTCTGAATAAACATTGAATTTTTTTTTGATTTTTTTTAAAATAAAATTGATGACGTGGCCGAATTATAATTGGCCACGTGTCAAAAATGGTTTTGCAAAATCACTGTTAGAAAATAATGACATGAATGAGTTTTTTCTTTAACGGTAATGGCATAAATGACCCAAACTTTTAATTGATGGCATAAATGAGTCTTTTCTGAAAGTTCAATGGCATATTAAGGCTTTTCGCTTATTTTTATAACGGAAAAGGGTTAAAAATATCCCTTGTACTATTTGAAAAGGTTTAAAATACCCCTTATTCATTTATTGGGCTAAAAATACCCCTCAGTCAATCTTATTGGTTCATTGTTACCCTTTAAACTAACAACCTATTATTTTAATTATTACGTGACATATTTCTATCGGATGAAGTAAAATTTCGACCCACCAAACTTTCTCTACCCATATTGATATCTCTCGACCTAATCCAATTAAAAGATTCATTAGAAATAAAAAGATTGAAACTTAATTAAGGCGACATTCATTATCTTGGCAAAACCTGTCAATAAGGTTATTGTCTACGCCACTGAAGAAGGTTGAGGCTTGAGTTATTAGTTGTTATGTGCTCTATTGTGTTGCTCTAGTAGTTCTCTTCTCCGATACATTAGTATTCTAAAATTTGTTTTATGTTTCTGAGGCATTAGACTTGCAAAACATAACGTTCCTTGTTTTGGTTTGGTTTCAACAATATATATGAAATTTCTTAATTGAAAAAAAGAGGAAATGGAGAGATGAAATCAGTCCATATGTCAAGGTTTTGCTGACTGATTACAAAGATATGGCACAAGGGTGTGAAATTCATTTTAATGAAGACTTTGGATATGAAGTGCATGAAGGTGAAGGCAAGCATAGGATATTTTGGTTTAGGGGAGAAGAGATGATTCAATTTTTTTTAATTGTTGATGGATCTTTTAATTGGATTTGGGTCAAAAGATGTCAATATGGGACTGGTGGGTAAGTGAAAGTTTGGTGGGTTGAAATTTAATTTTATTCAATAAAAAGATGTCACGTAATAATTAATGATAATAATAATTAAAAAATATAAGGTTGTTAGTTTAAAGGGTAATAGTGAACCAAAAAGGTTCACTGGCGGGTATTTTTAGCTCAATAGTTGGATGAAGAATATTTTTAAACTTTTTCAAATAGTATAAAGGTACTTTTGACCCTTTTCCGCTTTTATAATTCCAACATGGGGAAACTATGAAAAATGACAAACTATTTATTTAAAATAAATAATATAGCTATAGTTTGATTCAATTCCTCATAGTAGCTATAGTTTCATTTTTCTTGCTATGACTGTATCCCACAAATATAAATTGGAAAATACGGAAGTTATTTATACAAATCATCTCTTTTTCTTTCTCTCTTAAGCCCTTCAATTTCTCTAACAATCTCTCCATAAAATCAATTTTGAATTTCAAATATTATTGATTGCGCTCTCGATCAACCGTGAATTCAAATTTTATTGATATCGTCAAAACGTGTATAATCGATTTGTTCTTGTTGTTATTTTTTCCCCATTTTTTTGATGAACATGCAGAACCAGACAAAGAGGTTGTTTCTGGCAAATTGGTGCAAGATGAACATTAAGAAGTTCATGTATTTTCATTAATTTGCATGTTTTTACGATTGTCTAATAAGTCATATATATAATTATTGTATGTAGATATATGTAATTTATATGTTTGTTTAAACGGATCTGTATACTTAGCAATATGTAATATTAGAAGTTTGCCATATACACATATAATCAATAATACAATTAAATTGTTATGTATAACTTCCCTAATTTGTATATATACATATAAAACTTGTTTATATAGCATGCAATTTGTTCTATTTATAGGTGCGTTTATATAGATATAATTTTTTAAGCAATTAGATTTAATATATCAAGTTATTATATAAATAACAGTAGTTATATATATATATATATATAGAGAGAGAGAGAGAGAGAGATAGATAGATAGATAGATCGAGAGAGAGAGAGAGAGGAGAGAGACGGATCTATTAAGGCTCGTGGAGGTGTCACGCCACCCACGAGCTTCGACAGAAACTATATAAGTATTTATATACAATATATGTAAAAATAAAAACTGTTCCATCAAAAGAACAAAAATATTCTTTGGCTCAGTGGCAGACCATCATCTTAGTGAGTCTTAGTATGTAGGATTGATCCCTGCCAGTAGCTTAGGTTTCTTTTTAAACTACAAGACACATTCTCTCTTCTCTTTTTTTTTTCTTTTTTTTACTTATTAACCTATTATTAAGTATTAGTAAATAATATTTTTTTAACTAATTTAGTTTAACTCTTTGGCTTTTCTTTTTATATGATTAAATTTATATATAAAAATCTCTTTATAGTTGAAAACTTGACTCTTCCTTTAAACTTTTGAACAACAAAAAATTATCATTAATTAAAGCTTCAGCCTTCCGTCAGTTTCCCAATCTTGTCTTCCCATCTAGCTACAAGAAGAATAATTCTATCTGAATCTAAAAATTGATTTAATCGATGGGTCTACTGAGCATTAGAGACAAACCAAAATTTTGAAGATTTTTGATGCACCAATACTATCTTAATTTACGTAGTTAACAAAACTTTCAATACAATTAACGAATAATGTAGTATTTGATTGGTAACTAATGACTCAAATATAATTTATAAGTTAAACTTAAAATAAAAATAATGAATAAGACTGAATCGTATTTTTGTGAGTGGTTTCCCTGGCTTATACCAACTAAACAAGGGCACCCTACAATTCTTATGGGTGCACTATTGATTATATCCTACTTTATGTCAGTTTCTAACTATAGATATACATATTTACACGTGATTTCTTTGAAGTTAACGAATGAACGTGTACCCCTATCAAATCATGTGGGTCTGCCTCTGCTTGGCACCCAGTGACTCTAAATCCTAGATCTCTCTCTCTCTCTCTCTCTC
>NC_028646.1:47358201-47384661 GCF_001406875.1 Solanum pennellii | reverse complement strand
TATATGTTTTATTCAAGCCATGTTATATATACAGTATTAACTATTATACAATTGAAATTTTTTGTATAATGTATATATACACTTGTACATATATAGTTAAAACACTAAGGGGTCGTTTGGTTACTGTATAAGAGACATCTTATTCATGTATAAAAAGTTGCATTGGTTTTATTATGTTTGGTAAAAGTTTTGTATTAGGTATAAAAGTCAACATAACTTATATCATGTCTGGTTGCCTTTTTTGTAGTCCTACATAATTAATACCACCATAACTTATGAAAGAATCTATGTATAAAGTTATGCACGGTAGAATGTGGAATAAGTTATGTGAATATTAGTTATACATAGCTAATGATACGATCAAATTTACTTCTCTAAAATAAGTATAAGTGATCGTATCAAGTAAAATATCCAACTATGAGGTTGTAGTCGATCCCACGAGGAAAATGATTTAGACTTAACTTTAACCTATTATTACTTTTATTTAGTTAAGTCCTTTCCAAGAAACAAGTAACAAAAGGGAGGTTTTAAGCAATAACTGTATTAACTATTTCTAAGTAAATAAGTAACAGGTTCAAAGATTTGATTTTTTTATCAAGTAATGAGAGTAATTAGGGCTTAAGTGTTCCCCACAGGTTCATAATGCGGTAATTCTAGCTATAACAATCCTTTCCTAGTATCTTACATGCAAAGTGACAATTATGTATCCCTAATTCCTTGGTCCGACAACTAGGAAATTTCACTGCGCACCTTGGTCCGGCTACGTGTGTATGCTTTACTAAACCTTACCTTTACCTCATATTAAGCATCATAATCGATGTTTGACTTAGCTGTTACTTCACACCAATTGACACTAGCCTAATAGATAGCGTATACTAAATCTACGTTGATAATTCTTTTCTTATTATCTACCTCCTTGGTCCGGCAAGTAGCAACAATGTGAGTTCTAACGCGTACATTTGTTAAAGAGACTTCTAAACGAAAGAATTATCAATACATGCAAGACACTATTCGAGAATTGTTATTTTAGCTAGGTTTTACCTTGTTATTTACCTATGGTTCCCACAACCCTAGTTATGGAGTTTAGTTACCCATGTTATTAATCACGCACTTCACATTAATTAGATAAGAATTCATGCACTTACTTTTATGAGATTGAAGAAAATCCAGAAGATTACTTGAATTAATAAAAAACTTGCAACAAACGATTCCGGAAAATAAAGTAATTTTCACAAAATCCCAAACTTTAACAGTTAGAACAATAAAACTAGTAAAAATCCCATAGTCTAACCCCAAAAATGAGGTTTTTACAAGTATTTATAATGATAGAGTCCTGACAAAAGAGGTAAATCTATTTAAGGAAAAATTTGTCCAAAAATCGCGTCTGAGTCGATGACTGGAGTGGCGTACCGTAGAGGTCATGACGGACCGTCGAGACCCTCCGTCGTTCCATACTTAACGTCTTTTTCTGCTGCTTTCTTCACCAACTTTCTGTTACCATCAACGTACATGGATGAATGTCCGTTGCGTGCACGACGGTCCGTCGATGGCTTCCGTTCCATACTTAGAATCCTTTAAAGATGGGTACTGGGCTACTTTCTATTAACATTGACGGATGTGCAGGACGGACCGTCATGGCTATGACGGTCCGTTGAGAGCCTCTGTAACCCCACACTTGGTCAGAATTCCCCAACTTCATTTAGCAGCCTTTTTCTCCATATGACGGTGGCCACCTACGGACCGTCGAGGTCACGACGGACCGTCGATGGCTCCGTAGGTCGTCACTTCTGCAATTTTCAGCATAATTCTCCCACGTTCTCGTTCTGAATAGATTTCCTACAAACAAAGAGAAAACTACATTAAAACCAACACAAAAAGTCCTTAGACACACACTAAACTTAAGGAAAAAGCATTGAAAGTACCGTGAAACAACAGTACATCAACACCCTCAACTTAAATTCGTTGTTTGTCCTCAAGCGACGCACTATGACTCACCACAAAATCTTTGTACAAAAGTATCCTTATTTTAGCCTTTTGCAATCATCTGGCTATCAATCCCGATTATTTTCAAATTGATTTATGCATGCTATCACTATTAGGCTTGGTCATGTGGATCAGTCCATGACACAGATTCACCACACACCGACACCTATCTTCCTTGATCTCTCACTAAGGTACCAATTTTTTGGTATTGCAAATAGTGTCCTCACTTTAAAACAACATCCTCGTTTTTCATACAATGATTTCAATTTGAGTATAAGGATTATTTTTCAACACTCACTCTCAGAAAAACTTCTCACCTCATTTATACTTGTTGTCATAGGCTTGCCCTTATTTTCACTGCTTTATGTTTACCATAATGCACTCTTAGGATCATGATAGGACTTTCTTAGCTTGTAACTTAGGCTCGGGGTCAGGTAGGGTACATTTAGATATATTTTAGTGACTTGTTGCCTTCCTTGACATAACGGCTAAGCATCCTACCTTTTTATCGTTTTATTCCGCCCTTTTTCTCAATTTTCTTTAACCTTGCTATTCTCCCTTCTTTTTCTTTTTGTATAAGTGACTCTTCTCTTTTCATGTATATATATATTTTTTAAAATTTTCAAACTGTTTTTTGACTTTGCTTTCAACTTTTGTTGAGTCACTTTTTTTTTGTTCTTTCTCTCTCTTTATTCTTTCAACCCCACTTTCTGGAGTATTCCTCATAATAGCCACCCTCAACTCATGGCTTTTCCATGAGTTAAGGTACACAATACCCAAATTTGGGTCAGGGCCACGATAAGGTTATTTTTTGCATTAGCCACCCTCAACTTATGCTTTTGGCATTAGCTGAGGTGCACATGTCCAAGGAGGTACCAGGACAACACATTGTTCCCAGAAAAGATCAGTTGGGGTAAAAAATAAAGGTCTATTTTAAGCTCAAATCATTTGGATCAAGAAGGGATTAATTTCATTCGGTTTTTCGGTTATTTAGGCTAAAGATTGGATATATTGAACAAGGGCCTATGATCCTTTCCTAATTGTCTATTACGACTTACTTCTAGCAGGACTAACCAGGAAAGTTGTAGCTCAGTACAAATAGTGGACTATTCAAATTTTCCTCACACTCACTTGACATCTCATTACTCTACCAGATTATCAGACACCTAGTTCGAGTCTTAGATTTAGGATCATGCAGTGTGTATCATCATGTCATGCTTAGAGCTACACATTTATCAGTTACTGTGCCTAGTCATGCAACATGTTCTTTAAATCAGGATATCATTTTGTTTAGCCATCATGCTTCAGATTCCATTTCTATACTATGTACAAAAGATACCAACATGCCGGTTCAGCAATAAAAATAACCAGTCTCTTGGGGAAAAATAACACAGGCAAGAAAACCCCAAGAGAGGATCGTGAGTTGGGCTACTCAGACTTCACCCTAGCACTCACTTTCCATTTACCCCACCCCCAACAAAAAGACATGCAATTGTCCCTAATGCATAAAAGTATATAAAATAAGGTTGTAGGTTAAGCAAACCTGAGGCGCAAAGCGCCGGCGATCAACAAGCTAGCGGGTTCGGTTGCCTGGAACCCGCTCCCTCTATAGTCGAGACACCCTCAGTAGTGTCCTCAGCAACAACAGCACCAACAATAGTGCTCCTCTCAGCCTCATCAACTCTGGATCTAGACGCCCCAACAGCCAACTCTATAGCCCTCAACTGGCGGGTCTCCTCATTAATAAGTGAGGTCCTCGCAGCTTCCAACTCATGGTGTTCCTTCTTCCGAGTCCAGGACTCCTCCTTATCTCTAGCCTGGTGCCTCTTGGTACACTCTCGTGGTGCAGGTGGTGGCACTATGGCAGTGGAGAACAAGGCAGCCAACATTGTGTCCTCAGCGGGCTCTGCAGAAGGGGCCTCACACTCGGCACCCGAGCCTCTAGTATAGTATCTAAATTTGCTCTAATACTCTCCACAGCAACCTAGAGATCTGTCACATCCACTGTAAGGGCTGGTCGGGCAAGAACCCACAGCTCAAAAGCGTCCAAGCGCTGGTGGACCTCCGTGACCTTCCGCTCAGTGTGTTGGGCCATCTTGCTCTCTAAGCGCTCCTCTGCCTCAGCAATAGACCTTTGTATCTAAGCCTACATGTGGTGCAGAAGTGTGGCCATTTCGGCCTCAAGTTTCTGGACCCTAGCTAGCGGTACCAGTGTAGCAGATGGGATAGAGCGGGAAGAGCTCGGAGCAGTGCTGCCACTCGGGATAGACTCGATCGGAGTGGTGTCAGTACACTCAGATGTAGCCGGTTCGCCCCTTGGTCCTGCTATACCGTGGCTGTCAGGTTCTGACCTAGCGGCTGCACCTCTATACGGGGCCCTCTGTCGAGAGCCAACTCATTGGCCTCATCCCGAATGAGGCCAATATCTACTGTGCCAGACGGAATCTTGATCACATCAATGTGCCACACGGGCACTCATGCTAATATGCATAGAGCAAAAACCATGCACGGTAAAGGGTAAGTAGTAGTGACCTTGAAGGCCCTCTCGTGCATCACCGCCTGTAGTAGCCATGCAAAGTCCACCACGAACCCCGCAATCATCGCCGCCATCAGTACTGCACTATCCCAGGTGACAATATTATCAGCAGCAGTGGGGGGAAAGGCAGTGTCGAACTAGTAGCCACAAAAACTTGGTTGCGAAGGTGAGGTTAGCCTTCTTGATACTCTACTTGGGCTCCAACACCCAACAACAGCTTCACCATCTAAAGGTACTGTGCCATCTACCGTTTGGTGGTCTCTCTCAACTCTGGCTCACACTGGAACCGGCCATATTTAATCAACTTCCACCGATAGTCGAACTCGGTGGTGAGAGGTGTCCGTGTGGCATCAACGTCCGCGGAATAGAGATACCTGCGGATGGCCGGCAAGGAAATGTCAACCTGCTTTCCGCGGACTCGGACGTGATCCAAAGGAGCATGTTTGGCGGAGGCTGCCCGCCTGTCTAGATGAGATCGGAGAGTTGCCACATAGGAGGTGTAGAACTCTCAGGCTATCTCCTCACTGTAGCAGCCTACATCCCAAGTCGTCCACTCCAACCGATGCCTGGTGAATAATTCATGAATAGCCGGCATGGTGGGGAGACTCCCCGTAAGGACCCGCCGCTCTAGTGACAGGGTTCGAGTCATAACCCCCTTGTCATTTGGTAGCTTGGTGTAGGTGTATACTTGATATTTCCCCTCAACACACCACCGGCTGGGATGATCAGCAATCGGGTCAGGGACGCCAGTCTGGGGTGCTGGAGTAGAGTCAGCACTATCAGCCTCATCAGACGAGGCAGACTGGGATGCGGTGGCAGGAGTAGAGGCCTCCTCAGACCCGGAGACCTCCTCAGAACCGGACACTTACTCAGAACTAGAAGCATCCTCGGAGCAAGATGCTCCCTCTGACTTTGCAGCAGATCCAGAAGGTGTGCCGGTCAGTATGTGCTCCTCTTCAGACTAGGAGGCAGTGACTACATCGGGCGCCACCCTCGTGGGCGTGGCTCTAGTTGAGAGGGCAGCAGAGGTAGGTATGCGGGTGCCTAGTGGCACGTACTCTTGGTCACGCTCATCATCTGAGACTATGATAAGTCGGTTCGACGGCGCGATTGACTTGGAACGCCCTTGTGAGTAGACACGGTGCTGTTTTGGTGCGATTTATACCTGCAGAGAGAAGTAGTTAGTACCAAAGGAAGCAGCAAAGCATAAAACATAAATGACAATGCAGAAGTACAGAGTGCAGGACGGACCCATCGATGGACAGAAAAACATAAAAGAAATGACAGTACAAAAGTATAGAGTGCAGGATGGACCCATCGACGGTTCGTCGTAGGCACGACGGTCCGTCATGGGGGTCCATCGAGGAACACTTAGAATTAATTTTAAAAGCATCAGAAACAAAGGTTCTAACAATGTCGACTGTTGTGCAAGATGGACCGTCGAAGGGACGACGGTCCGTCATAAGGGTCCGTCGAGAGACATTTAGAATAAATTTTAAAAACATCAGAAACAAAGGTTCTGAAAGTGTCGACGGTTGTGCAGGACGAATTGTCGAAGGAAGGACGGTCCGTCAAAGTGGTCCGCCGAGGGATACTTAGAGTAAACTAGGGAAGGTTGGGTTGACGGACCCCAACGACGGTCCATCGACGGGGTCTCGTACTGACCTTCAGGGAACTGATTTATGCAGCCAAACTTTGATACCCTATCATACTAATTTGAACTATTTGTAGAAGCCTATGTTTACTAAACATTTCCTAGCATCCCATCATTCGTAGGGCATGAATTTTCCTAATTTTAGAATGCATTTTTGACAGGATATAAAACCCTAGGTCAGGAACACAATCATGCAAACACACTCTATTTTTTAACAATACACCCCCATCCCTTTTATTTTCAGTATTCTAAAGGACTTAGGACATTTGTGTGGAATTTTTACCATGCAACATGATCCAAAATTAAGTACCCAAATAGTTAGACATCATAGTAATCAGGAATATTAACAAAAGCTAATTTGAGCGGATCAGAATAACATACCTGACAATTGTAGTAGAGGAATAAGAGTATGAACTCTAGGAGTTGAACAGCAGCAACAACCACCACGAACACCGACCGGCAACGGACTGAAGAAACTGGGAGAATTTAGGAGAGAAAGGGACTGTGGAAATTTTGGGAAAATGTGGGAAATCAAAAGATGAAGAGGGAATGGGAGTTAATGGTGATGAAGTGGGGAGAAATGGTGGGAAATGAGGAGAGAAACGTTTATGAGGGGTTATGTGAAGAGGTGGGAATTTTAAAAACTTTTAATATTCAGCTGGACGGGTCGGGTTGGGTTGGTGGGTAAAGACGCGACGATTCCCCGTCGACGGACCGTAACAGGGTCGAAGGTCCATCACGGAGTCTGTCGAGGATGCCCAAACTTGGAAAATTTGAAAGACAACCTGAGCATGATGGATCCCCCCGACAGTCCGTCGATGGGTGCAGCAGACCAATTTTCTGCAGATTTCTGGCAATTTGATACCTGCACACTTAACACCCATTAAGCTACTCTTTTTGTATTTTCTGGACATCTTTTTTGACATGGACCCTAATCTATGATCTAGCCAACACTACTAACGAAAAAAAGAGCAGTCTGACGAAACATTAAATAAATAAAAGCAAAAATAATGCAACTATGCCTAAAGAATCATAAAAAAAAACTATAGTTAGATAGAGGATACATATTGGGTTGCCTCCCAATCAGCGCTTGATTTAACGTCGGGCATGACGGAGGGCTCTTGATTACACATACTTCATCAAGATGGTATGTCTCGATCACTTCCTTCGCTGTTTCAGCATGCCCTAGATATAATTTGATTTGCTGCCCGTTCACCTTGAACCTCACAACCTCCTTGTTCTCCAACTCAACTGCACCATGAGGTAATAGTTGGGTGATCAAATAGGGACCAATCCATTTGAATTTTAAGTTTGCCCGGAAACAAACGCAACCTACAATTGAACAAAAGCACCGAATCCCCGACCAAAAAATCGCGCTTCTCAATCTTTTGGTCATGGTACTTCTTCATCTTTTCTTTGTAGAGGGCTGAACTTCCATATGCCTTCAAGAGAAATTCATCAAGCTCATTCAACCCGTTTAACCTTTATTCCGCAGCCTCATTCCAATCCATTTTCAACTTCTTCATTGCCCACATGGCCTTATGCTCTAATTCAATCGGTAAGTTACAAGCCTTCCCATATACAAGTTGGTACAAGGACATACCTATGGGAGTCTTGTATGCTGTCCGGTAGGCCCAAAGAGCGTCATCAAGCATCCTTGACCAATCCGTTCTACTAGCATTCACCGTTTTTGCCAAAATTTGTTTAAGCTCCTTGTTTGACACCTCAACTTGCCCACTAGTTTGAGGATGGTAAGGAGTGGCCACATTATGGCAAACCCCATATTTTTCCAATAATCCCTTAAACACCTTGTTGTAAAAGTGAGATCCCCCATCACTAATAATAGACCTTGGGGTGCCAAATTTGGAAAATATGTTATTTTTCAAGAACACGGTGACACTCTACTCTTCATTATTCGCGAGTGCAATAGCTTTCACCCATTTAGACACATAATCGACTGCCACAAGAATGTACTTCATCCCATGAGAATTCACAAAAGGGCCCAATGCCCCACATATCAAACAACTCAATCACCAAAATGGGATTTAGAGGGAGTTCTTGCTTTCGTGAAATGCCCCCGTCTCTTTGGCATCTATCACATGCCTTGGCGAACTCATGAGCATGTTGGTGGATGGTTGGCCAATAGTAGCCACATTAAAAGATCTTGTGAGCAGTTTCAATACCACTATGATGCCCACCTACAGGCGAAGAATGGCATGCCTCCAAAACACTCAACATCTCAGCTTCTGGCACACAACTCCGAAACAAGCCCATCAGCACAACTCCTATATAAGTATGGCTCATCTCAAAAGAATTTTTGCACATCATGCATGAACTTTTTCCTTTGATGAAAGGACAAGTTTGGTGGGATGATATCACTAGCCAGATAATTTGCAAAATCTGCGAACCATGGAATCAAGTATTGGGAGGCAGCCAATACATGCTCATCAGGAAAAGTATCATCAATCTCAGCCTTTTCACCTAACTCTCTCATTGCTTCATCTTCTAATCATGACAAGTGATCAGCAACTTGATTTTTGGTCCCTTTTCTATATTTTACCTCGAACTCAAATTCTTGCAATAGTAATACCCAATGAATCAACCTCGGTTTCACATCCTTCTTTGCCATCAAATATCTCAAAGCAGAATGATAAGTATGCACTATAACTCTAGTGCCAAGCAAATAAAAGCGATATTTCTCGAAAGCAATGACTACTGCAAGGAACTCTTGTTCAGTCACGGTGTAGTTCTTTTGGGCTTCATTAAGGGATTTACTAGCATAGTAAATGGGATGAAGGATTTTGTCCCTTCTTTGTCCCAATACCACACCAAGAGCAACCCCACTCGTATCACACATCACCTCAAAGGGCTTGCTCCAATCCGGAGAAATGATGATAGGTGCAGACACCAACTTTTCCTTCAACTCACCAAATGCCTTAAGACAAGATTCATCAAAATGAAACTTACACTCTTTTTCAAGAAACTTGTACAAAGGATGTGCAATCTTTGAAAAATCCTTGATCCGGTAAAAGCCTGCATGCCCTAGAAAACTTCTCACACCTTTTACAAAGGTAGGTGGAGGAAATCGCTCTATCACCTCAACTTTAGCTCGATCAACATATATACCCTTCTCTGAAATGCGATGACCCAATACAACCTTATTTCACCATGAAGTGACATTTTTCCCAATTTAGCACAAGGTTGCAATCTTCACCTCTTAAGAACCTCGGACAAATGACTCAAACACCGTTCAAAGGAATCACCAACCACTGAAAAATCATCCATAAACACCTCAATAGTGTCCTCCACCATATCGGAGAATATTGACATTATACATCTCTGAAATGTGGCTGGTGCATTACATAACCCAAACGACATTCTCTTGAATGCGAAGGTTCCATATGGACAAGTAAAGGTGGTTTTCTCTTGATCTTCCGGTACAATAGAAATCTGATTATAACCGAATAGCCATCAAGAAAACAGTACCACCCCTTTTCTGCAAGTCTATCTAACATCTGATCCATGAAGGGTATAGGAAAATGGTCCTTCTCTATCCATGCATTTAATTTCCGGTAATCCATACATACCCTCCATCCAGTCACCGGCCTCATCGGAACAAGCTCATTTTTCTCATTGGGGACCACATTCATTCCCCTTTTCTTAGGTACACACTGAACAGGGCATACCCAACTACTATCGGCGATTGGATATATCACTCCAGCATCCAACCACTTAATGATTTCCTTCTTTACCACCTCTTGCATATGTGGATTTAAAACTTCTCTGGTGCTCAATACTTGGCTTATGAGCGAGCATGAGTTGGATTTTAGGTGAACAAATCCCGAGAGGGATCCTAATAATATCTACAATAGTCCACCCAATAGCTCTTCTAAACCTTTTTAAGACCTCCACCAAACTCTCAACTTGATGCACATTCAAATCTGATGCAATAATTACTAGTAAAGTGTCACCTTTTCCTTAGAATACATACCTCAGATGAGGTGGTAGAGCCTTAAGTTCTACTTTTAGAGCCTTCTCTATAGATGGTTTCGCGGGTGAAGACTTGCGACGCTTCATATCTAACTCCAACTTTTTTGGTTTAAACCGAACATCACCTCGATCAAGTGTCGCGACCAATGACTCATACTCTTAGGTGATGAAGTGTCGCGACCAATGACTCATACTCTTCAATACACTCACTATCAAAATTTATGATCACTGCCTCTAGTGCTTCTACACCCAAACACTCATCTATTTGTATCTTAGATGACTTTTAAACTCTGTAAGATATGGCAGATACCGATTGGATCTCACCACTCTGCCTCATGGACCTACAAAAGTTGAAAGTCAATTCTTCATTGTTCAACCAAAATTTCATTTGCCTTTTTTTCATATCAACCAAGGCTCTACCCGTAGCAAGGAATGGCCTCCCAAGGATAATAGGCACCTCAAAATCAACCTCGCAATCCAGAATCACAAAATCGGCCGGAAATATGAATGACTCCACCTTTACTAACACATTGTGAAGTATCCCAATAGGCCTCTTCACCGTTCGATCAGCCATCAGTAGCCGCATCACAGTGAGATTTGAGTCACCCAAAAACCCAACTTCTTATAAATAGAGAGAGGCATGAGATTTATGCTTGCCCCAAGGTCACATAATATTTTTGCAAAGTGTATAACCCGATTGTACATGGAATAGTGAAAGCACCCAGATCTTCGTTTTATTGCACTAGAGACCTCGTAGCAATAGCACTACAATGTTGCATTCTATCATCATCCTCAAAAATGACCGATCATTTCTTAGTAACCATATCCTTCATGAACTTGGCATAATCGGGCATTTGTTCAAGAGAATCTATCAAAGGGACATTGATGAAAAGTTGTTTCAACATAGTAATAAAACGCCGGTATTTACCATCTTCGGTCTTTTTCACTAACCTCTGTGGAATGGAGGTGGTGGTCTAGGCATGGGGGTCACCTTTTGGGGTACCTCAACTTCTTTCCCGTTGTCTTCTAACTCACCACTAACCTCCACTACCTCATCATCGCCTCTTATCACAATTTCTACACCAGACGGCATCGGTGGGTCAATAGTTTGCTTACCACCTCGAGTTGTGACTGCCATACGATGTCCATCATTTTTAGGATTTTGGACAGTATTGCTATCAAGAGTGCCCGATTGGCGTGGGTTCACAGTCGAAGACAATTGGGCCATTTGCAGCTCAAGATGCTTAATCGAGATTGCATGCGCATCAACTTTTTGCCCAATACTTGCTAAGTCACTCGTCAACTCTTTAGTGTGCTCATCACTAGCATCAAACCTCCTCATCATTTTCTGCAACATATCCTCAACTCGCGCCATACTACCTCCACCATCCCTAGGAGCAACTTCACGATTTTGTGGTGGAACATAGGACCCACTCCTATCAGTTCTATTATAATAGTTATCCTGGTTGAAGTTGTTGTCGCGGTTGTAATTCCCATCTTGGACATAATGACCCTTTCGGTTGTAATTACCATAGTTCCGTCCTTGGTTTTCTTGACCTTGGCGCCGATTTTCCTGATTGGAGCCTTGGGCGTTTGGTCGGAAACCCCCCGTCTGATCATTTACCACATAAGAGTCCTCCTCATAGTAATACTCATCGGTTGGCGGTGGTTGTTTAGTTTATCGCATTTACCTTTTCTGCACCCCCTATAACATGCTTTAACACCAACCCAAACTCAGTTTCATTTGAGCCATTTCCTCACGAATTTCATCTGTAGCTGGGTTGTGTGCGAATTGCACTGCAAAAGTGTTTATCCCAGTATCTTACTTCCTAGTGCTTCCAAGCTTTATTATTTCGGGAGATTTTCTCTAACTTCTCAGCAATCTCAGTATAAGGACACTCCCTATAAGAACCACCTGCTATTGAATCCAGTACTGCTTTATCATTATCATGTCCCCAATAGAAGTATTCTTTCAGTGACTCATCATCGATGCGCTGATTGGAGACAAATCTCAAGAACGAGGTGAACCTATCCCAAGAACTACTGACTAATTCTCCCGGTAGTGCCACAAAGTTGTTCACCCTATCTTTGTGGTTTAGCTTCTTAGACACCGGGTAGTAACGTGCTAAGAACACATCACTCAATTGGTTTCAAGTGTAGATTGAGTTATAGGGGATTTCGGTAAACCATATAGCGGCCCCTCTCGTTAGTGAGACAGGTAACACTCTCAACCCAATTATGTACATATTTAAATCAGGCCTCCCTACACAATTCTTACACACCGACCTCACCTTGGCGATGTGAGCATGTCGATCCTCAGAAGGTAGACCAGAAAACAAACCTCTAGCGATGAGCATTTGCATCAGACTACTAGTTACCACGAATGTATGGTCATGTGGTAGGGGAGGCAAGACAAGTGGCCCGTCAGAGTCAGTAATATTATCATATCCCCTATAATACTCTTAAGGGCGTGGAGCGGGAGGTTGCCTATGTATTTCACCTTCCCCACGATATTCAGGTAATAGTTTATCATGAGCATCACCCGGTGGTGGAAGTTCCGGGTTATGATCTTCATCGAGAATACCCAAATTTCGATTCATTCTGCGCAGTGTATGCTCTAATTTGGGGTCGGGTGAGAGTATGGGTTCTCCTCTACTCCGCGTATTTGGCATACATGGAAGTTAGATCTGCAAGAGACAAAAACAAAAAGAAAAAGTAAAATCAAGAAAATATTGACTAAACTTTGGTAATAAGCTTAAAGTTAATCTAAAACACACTTTCTCCAGTAGCGGCACCAAAATTTGATACGCTCAAATTTATTACTCGAAAAGAAGTAGAAGTGGTCGTATCAAGTAAAGAACCCAACTATGAGGTTGGGGTCGATCCCACGAGGAAAATGATTTAGACTTAACTTTAACCTATTATTACTTTTATTTAGTCAAGTCCTTTTCAAGAAACAAGTAACAAAGGGGGGGGGGGGTTAAGCAATAAACTGTAATTAACTATTTCTAAGTAAATAAGTAACAGGTTTAAAAATTTGATTTTTTGTCAAATAATGAGAGTAACTAGGGGTTAAGTGTTCCCCGCAGGTTCATAACGCGGTAATTCTAGCTATAACAATCCTTTCCTAGTATCTTACATGCAAAGTGGTAAGTTATGTATCCTTAATTCCTTGGTCCGGCAACTAGGAAATTTCACTCCGTACCTTGGTCCGGCTACGTGTGTATGCTTTACTAAACCCTACCTTTACCTCATATTAAGCATCATAATCGATGTTTGGCTTAGTTGTTACTTCGCACCAATCGACACTAGCCTATTAAATAGCGTATACTAAATCTACATTGATAATTCTTTTCTTATTATCTACCTCCTTGGTCCGGCAAGTAACAACAAGGCGATTTCTAACGCGTGCACTCGTTAAAAAGACCTCTAAATGAAAGAATTATCAATACATGCAAGACATTATTCGAGAATTGTTATTTTAGCTAGGTTTTACCTTTTTTTTTACCATGGTTCCCACAACCCTAGTTATGGAGTTTAATTACTCATGTTAATATCACACAATTCATATTAATTAGATAAGAATTCATGCACTTACTTTGATGAGATTAAAGAAAATTCAGAAGATTACTTGAATTAATCAAAAACTTGCAACAAACGATTCCGAAAAATAAAGTAATTTTCACAAAATCCCAAACTTTAATACTTTTAATAACAGATAGTATTAAATAATATTAGTATTTACTGTGTACTAATCCTAGTCCTATTAGGATTAGTACTCCTTAATCCTAGTCCTATTAGGATTAGTACTCCTTCCTATATCTCCTATATATATCTCCCATGATTCCCTTATTAGGTTAACACTTCAATACAATCAATATTCCTTCATGGTATCAAGAGCCAGAAAACCTAGATCTTCTTTTCTCTAGGTTTTTTCTCTCTTTAGGGCACCGATCGTTCCCTCTCTTCTCTTGGGCGGCGGCAGCCATGACAACCGAGGTGGATCCTCTCGATTCACTTCCTTCTGGCGTTAAACTCCTTCTCAGGCATCTTCATGCCCTGATTCCCGAAAAATTATCAGACATAAATTACCCTACATGGAAAATCACCGTTCTTACAGCCCTTGAGGCCAATTACCTTCTCAAATACGTCGATGGAAGCACAGAACCGCCGCCGGCAGTCATCACCGCCACGGACAAATCAGAAAAAACCAATCCGGCCCATGCCGCCTGGAAAGCCGTGGATGGCCAGATCCGATCATGTTTGATTGCGGTCATCTCTCCCACGGTTCAGAAACACGTCCGATCCTACACAACTGCTTCAGCCCTGTGGACGGCCCTCGCAACACGCTATGCATCAATTTCCCACTCTCATATTTTTCAATTGCGTGATCGTCTCCACACAATTACCAAAGGCACGAAAACTATGGCGGAGTATTTGGACGAGGTCTCCACCATCATCACAGCCCTCGACACCGTGAATGAAATCATTCCCGAAAAAGATCTCGTCATGTGCGTCGTTCGGGGGCTCCCATCAGCTTACTCCTCCATTAAACAGGCGGTTCGCATCAGTCCAACGCCCGTTGACCTGGCTACTCTCTCCTCGTGGCTAAAAAGTGAAGAAATCAACGTGGATCTGGAGAGCAAACTTCTTCTCCGAGAAGCCGCTGTTATGGAGCCGGCCACCGCCCTCACCGCAAGCCAGAACTATCGCGGGGGGCGTGGTGGCGGCCGGCAGGGGAGCCGCGGCGGCTACGGCAGAAACAGCGGAGGCCGCGGGCGCGGCGGTCGGCAGGGCAGTCGTCCGCCGTACGACGGTCAGCAGCACGGCAGCAACAACAGCCTGCACTCCTTCGGCAGCGGCGGGCAGTCATCTTCCAGCGGCGGGCAGGGCACTTACGAGCGGGATCGTCCAACTTGTCAAATCTGTCAGAAAACAGGACACACCGCTGTTCGTTGCTGGTTTCGGTATGAGGAGAGCCGAAATAGTGATAACCGTGCCAATTATGCATCTCAAGCCGGCCCTTCCTCTGAATGGCTGTTGGATACTGGGGCCAACATGCACGTTACTTCTGATCTATCCAAGCTTAACGCTCCAAATCCATATCATGGCTCCAATGGTATTACTGTTGGCAACGGTGAGTCCCTTAATATTTCTCACACTGGCACGGGTACCATTAAAACCCCCACCGCTATCTTTCACCTAGGTAACCTTACCCACGTCCCTTCTATTAAATCCAATCTCCTTTCAGTTCACCAATTCACAAAAGACAATAATTGCTCACTCTTGTTCACCTCTAATGATTTTCAGATCCTAGACAATACTACCAAGAGGGTGATTTTTCAGGGCCCCTGTGAGCATGGTCTGTACGTTCTTCCTGGCACAAGTTCGTCTGCCCACCCAGTTTCAGAAAGCGTTCCTGTGGCTCCGGTGGCTCTTTCGGCTGATGGCCACAGTCTGTTGTGGCACAGTCGTCTGGGTCACCCGTCTACTCAAATAATAAATTCTTTAATGTCTCAATTAGGTTTTTCTTCCATTCATGTAAACAATTGTGACTCCTGTTCAATTGCTAAATCTCATAAATTACCTTTTACTTTATCTGAGAAGCGTACAACTGCACCTTTTCAACTTATTCATTCTGACCTATGGGGTCCTACTGCTGTTCCTTCATTTGCTGGTTTTCGCTATTATATTTGTTTTGTGGATGATTTTACAAAATACACTTGGTTGTACCCACTAAAACACAAATCACAGGCATACACCACCTTTGTCACTTTTGAAAAAATGGTCAAAACACAATTCAATTCTCATGTTAAACTTTTTCGAAGTGACAATGGAAAGGAATATGTCAATAACATCTTTGGCCAGTTTCTGCAATCCCTGGGAATTATACATCAAACCTCCTGTCCATACACTCCCGAACAGAATGGGGTGGCTGAGCGTAAGCATCGCCATCTCATTGAAACGGTGGTTACTCTTCTACATCAATCTCATCTCCCTGTCTCCTTTTGGGTAGAAGCTCTAGCCACCGCAAACTACCTCATTAACAGAATGCCCAGTCACACTCTCTCCAACAAATCACCCTATCAACTCCTTTACCAAGAACTTCCCAATTATACCAACCTCCGCGTCTTTGGGTGTCTTGCCTACCCTTGGCTACGCCCTCATATTACTCACAAATTACAACCCCGATCCCGTCCTTGTATTTTTTTGGGCTATCATCCTACCTCCAAGGGTTATCGCTGTCTTGACCCACAAACTCATAAAGTCTACATATCTCGTCATGTCAAATTTGTCGAAAATGAGTTTCCCTACGAGTCTATTTCCTCCTCCACAAATACATCATTCATTGGCGTCCTTCCCCTTTTTCCAACATACTCACAGGGTCCCTCACCACCTTCCCCCACACCTCCACCCACTACCCAACCACCCCTCATCACCCCTTCGACCGTCACCCACAATACACCCGCAACCACCACCCACACTCACAACCAACCCGAACCACCCCATACCCACAACATCTCCAGCCCGATCCGTTTTGGGTCCTTCCCGGCCACCCCCGAATCACCACCGCCCGTGCCACCCCCCAATACTCATCCCATGTTAACCCGTGGCAAAGCCGGTATCTTTAAACCCAAAACCTTTCAGGCTACCATACTACCAAATACACCCCTTCCCGATAGTGAACCAACAACCTACTCTGTTGCCTCAAAAAATGCTTATTGGCGTCATGCTATGGATGACGAGTTTAAGGCTTTGACTGATCAGAAAACTTGGGTTCTTGTACCTAAGCCCCATGGGCGGCACCCAGTGGGCTGTAAATGGGTGTACAAAATTAAACACAATGCAGATGGCAGTATTTCCAGGTACAAGGCTCGTTTGGTTGCTAAAGGCTACAATCAGGAGTATGGGCTTGATTACTCCGAGACATTCAGTCCTGTTATTCGGCAGGAAACCATTCGCCTGGTACTGTCACTCGCCGTGCGCAACAATTGGCTCATCAATCAGTTGGATGTTTCCAATGCTTTTCTTCATGGCATGCTTGATGAAACTATCTACATGACGCAACCACCGGGCTATGTTGATCCCCGCTTCCCTCAACATGTTTGCAAACTCCAGAAGTCTCTGTATGGGCTCAAGCAAGCCCCCCGTGCTTGGTACACACGTCTGAAAACGTTCCTCCAGGGACTCGGCTTCACGTGTTGCGTACACGACACGAGTCTGTTTACTCGACATTCAGCACACGGTACAGTCATTCTTCTTGTCTATGTAGATGATATCATTATTACAGGCTCTACTGCAGCTCTCATTCAGGATGTCACTCGAGCTATGCATACTACCTTCAAAATGAAGGACCTTGGCCCGTTACATTATTTTCTGGGAATGGAGGTTTCTCGGACAGGCAGCGGCTTGTTTCTTCATCAGTCAAAATATGCTCGAGATCTGTTGCAGAAAGCTGGACTGGAAAAATGCACCAGTCAACCAACACCGATGGCAGTCTCTTCGTCTACGAATGGAGCCGACACCCCCTTTGCCGATATCACCCACTTCCGCAGCCTCATTGGGGCTCTACAGTATCTGGCCATTACCCGTCCTGACATCCAGTTTGCTGTCAACCGAGTTGCTCAGCGCATGCATCAACCAAGTGAACATGATTACCATTGTCTAAAACGCATTCTCAGGTACATTTTTGGCACTCTTGGTCGTGGTTTACTCATTCGACCCGGGGACTTGGAGCTTCGGGGTTTCTCAGATTCAGATTGGGCGAATGATAAAAATGACAGAAAATCTACATCGGGGTTTCTCCTTTTTTTGGGGCCGAACCTGATCTCCTGGTGTACAAAAAAACAACCCAAGGTCTCTCGGTCCTCGACTGAAGCTGAATACCGCGCCCTTGCTCTTCTTGCTGCTGAGACCATGTGGGTCACATATATTCTTCGCGAACTCCGCGCCACTCACACTGTTCCTTCTCTCTATTGTGACAACAAATCAACCATCTGTGTGGCCGAGAATTCCGTCCTACACACCAGAATGAAGCATGTTGATACCGATTGTCTCTTTGTTCGCGATGAAGTTCAGGTCGGCACCATGACTGTGCAGTATGTACCCACTGAAGAACAACCGGCTGATATTCTCACCAAGCCTCTCCCGAGCCGACGGCACGATTACCTCAGTTCCAAGCTTCCGTTCGCTTCCGCTCAGCTCAGCTTGAGGGGGGATAATAACAGATAGTATCAAATAATAGTATTAAATAATATTAGTATTTACTGTTTACTAATCCTAGTCCTATTAGGATTAGTACTCCTTAATCCTAGTCCTATTAGGATTAGTACTCCTTCCTATATCTCCTATATATATCTCCCATGATTCCCTTATTAGGTTAACACTTCAATACAATCAATATTCATTCAACTTTGAACAATAAAACTAGCAAAAATCCCAGAGTCTAACCCCAAAAACGAGGTTTTTACAAGTATTTATAATAATAGAGTCCTTACAAAAGAGGGAAATCTATTTAAGGAAAATTTGCCCAAAAAATGCGTCTGAGTCGACAACTGGAGCGACGGACCGTCGAGGTCATGACGGACCGTCGAGACCCTCCGTCATTCCATACTTAACTTTCTTTTCTGCTGCTTTCTTCACCAACTTTCTGTTACCCTCAACGGACATGGATGACGGTCCATTGCATGCAGGACGGTCCGTCGATCACTTCCATTCTTCCATACTAAGAATCCTTTGAAGATGGGTAACTAGGGCTACTTTCTGTTAACATTGACGGATGTGCAGGATGGTCCGTCAGGGCTATGACGGTCCGTCGAGAGCCTTCGTAATTCCACACTTGATCAGAATTCTCCAACTTACTTTAGCAAACTTTTTCTCCATACAACGGTGTCCACCTACTAACCGTCGAGGTCACCACGGACCGTCGATGGCTCCGTAGGTCATCACTTCTGCAACTTTCAGCACAATTCTCCCACGTTCTCCTTCTGGACAGATTTCCTGCAAACAAAGATAAAACTACATTAAAACCAATACAAAAATGCCTTAGACACACTAAACTTAAGAAAAAAGCATTGAAAGTACCGTGAAACCACAGTACATCAGCTAATACCCGCATAATTAAATTCAACATGACTTAACCCTACATAAATAATATATGCATAACTAAACCTTGCATAACTAATACCTGCATAACTAAATCCTGCATAGCTAATACCTGCACAACTCTAACCAATGATCAAACGGCCCCTAAAGAGTCGTTTTGTAGGTTGCATTTGAAGAAATAGTTCATGGATTATGTAAGGTATTATTTAGTACCATGTTTGGTAGGAATGTGAGCCTATGTATAACTAATCCATAGATTAGTTATACCTCATACATGGTATTATAGGATATATTAATAATGATTTCCATTTGGAGGTATTAGTAATACATAAGATATAATACCAATGGGATAAGCCTCTGTAAAGACAAAAATACTCAAATCATTTTAATTATTTTGTGTATTTTTTTGATTTCATGATTTATATTTGTATTAGTAAATTTATTTAAATAAAGTAGCTTACAAATTATTTAGAGAGTTTCGTTTGTTACTAATAAATCCAATAAAAATCAATACAAATTTGAAATGTGTATATATATATATATATATATATATATACACAATTTATTAAGATGACAATTATTTATCCTTAAATAATTCAAGTGAAAAATAACAAACAAGACAACTAAATTGTTCTTCCCGTAACTAGTTAGAAGATTATAAAAAAATAATAGTGTCCGACAATTATATAGTTCAAGGGTATAATTGAAAATAAGCTTTTATAAAGGTATATCCAACACAAGATGAAGTGTGAAAAAATGAACCAAACACTTGATAAAAAATAAATCATGCATTACTAATCTCTGCGTTACTAATTCCCGCATCACTAATCCATGCATTTTTAATACTTGTACCAGAGATTAGTAATGTAGCGATTACTAGTGTAAGGATTAGTAATGCAGAGTTTATTTCTATCAAGTGTTTGATTCATTACTTCTCACCTCATCTTGTGTTTGAATTAAAACTCTATAAAACATTTTTTTCCAATTATACCCTTGAATTATTAGGTAATTGTGTCAAGGTAGATAATTCCAGGACAAAATTCTTTTTTATGGCCTTCTAACTACCTATGAGAGGGACAATTTTGTTATCATGTTTGCTATTTTTTCACTTGAATTATTTGAGGATAAATAATTGTCATCTTAATAAATTGATCACTAATAAAATGTCATTTTTCAATTTTAAAAAAACAAATCATCTACATTTAAAATTAAAAAGACGGTCAATAATGATAAAATTGAATAAACCATCTACATTTACACATAAAAATTGCAAGTTGCAGTTATAATATGTATGTATGTTTTAAATTATTCAAAATACAAATAATTAGAAAACTACACATATATTTATATATATATATATATATATATATATATATACACACTCACATTTCAAAATTGTATTGAATTTATTTAGTAACAAACAATTTTCTCTAAATAATTTATAAGCTAATTTATTTAAATAAATTTACTAGTACAAATATAAACCATAAAATCAAGAAAATAAATAAAATACTTAATTAAAATAATTCAAGAGGTTGTAAATAATTTTTTTAATGTAATGCATTTTATTTTTAATGCATCAAACCAAAAAATACATAAGTATAATTTATGTATAATTAATAAAAACATAACTAATACATGCTTTATTAATATAAACATTACTAATACACTCTATTTTACATTATATTAATACACTATAATACTGCTCGATTAAAAAAAATTAACTCAGATGTTCTGTTTCAAGTTGAAATTGAATAAAATAGAAAACATCAAAATCCTCTATTTAATTATTTGTATTTATCGATTTTTAAGTATTTGATTTAATTCGTTCGTTTCATTGATTTTTCATTTATTTTATACCCTAATTTTAACCTCTGCTCAACTTCTCTATTCCTCAATGGAAACACCCGCCGGACACCCGCCGGAAACATCCCACACTGTCAACTCCGACGAAAATCTCCGTCAAGACAACCACCACAATGCCAATTCATCCCCTCCCCAAACGACACCCGGAGCTGACGTTTCAGACTCTCAGCTTGACGACCTCCCAAAATCATCCGAAACGAAAATATCCTCCGACTTGCCGCCTCCCACAGGAGTCACCCCACCCCAAGTGAAAAGACGACGTCGTAGAAAACGATTCTTCACTGACTTGATTCCGCCTTCTGTTTCCGCCGCCGCCGTGAACGGCCTTCGTGTTCTCCGCCCTAACCCTAAACCCTCCACTGCTTATTCATATTCCGAGACGGAATTAGCCACCGGAGATGACCCCTCTAAGAATCACAATCGCCGGAGAAGGATGTCTGATCTTGCTAAAGAAGTCGATGTTGAGGCCTTAATTGCTATTTCTGTTGGGTTCCCCGTCGATTCTCTTACAGAGGAAGAAATTGAAGCTAATGTAGTTTCTCAAATTGGGGGCATTGAACAAGCCAATTACATTGTCGTGCGTAACCACATTCTGGCACGTTGGCGGTCTAATGTAACTGTTTGGCTCACAAAAGAACATGCTTTGGAATCCATACGAGCTGAACATAAAAATCTTGTGCATTCTGCTTTCTCCTTTCTGCTACATCACGGATATATCAATTTTGGTGTAGCTCCAGCGATAAAAGAAGTGAAATTTAAGCCACCTGAAGGGGCCTCAAAGGGGAATGTGATCGTTATTGGTGCGGGGCTATCGGGTTTAGTTGCTGCGAGGCAATTGATTTCTTTAGGACTTAAAGTTGTGGTTCTTGAAGGAAGGGGTAGACCTGGTGGTAGAGTGCGATCCAAGAAAATGACAGGTGGGCAAAATGGGGTTGTTGCTGCTGCAGATTTAGGTGGAAGTGTGTTAACTGGAATAAATGGTAATCCGTTGGGTGTTCTCGCAAGGCAGCTAGGTGTTCCACTTCATAAGGTGAGAGATATATGCCCTTTGTATTTGCCAAACGGTAGAACTGTCAATCCTGATATGGATTCCAAAGTTGAAGCATCTTTTAATAAATTATTAGATAGGGTGTGTAAACTTAGGCAGGCAATGTTGGATGAGGTTAAGAGTGTAGATGTTTCGTTAGGTACTGCATTAGAGGCTTTTAGGCATGTGTATAGAGTGGCAGAGGATCCCCAAGAGCAAATGCTTCTGGATTGGCATTTAGCCAACTTGGAGTATGCTAATGCTTCGTTAATGTCTAATTTGTCTATGGCGTTTTGGGACCAGGATGATCCTTATGAAATGGGGGGTGATCATTGTTTCATCCCTGGAGGAAATGAGAGGTTAATTCGGGCTTTGGCAGAGGATATTCCTATTTTTTATGATCGGACGGTTGAAAGTGTAAGATATGGTACTGAGGGGGTTTTGGTGTATGCTGGTGGGCAGGAATATCATGGGGATATGGTTCTATGTACAGTTCCCCTGGGAGTGCTTAAGAAGGGTAACATTGAGTTTGTACCAGAGCTTCCTCAGCGCAAGAAAGATGCAATTGAAAGATTAGGATTTGGATTGTTGAATAAAGTTGCAATTCTTTTTCCCTATGACTTTTGGGGTGGGGAGATTGATACTTTTGGACACTTGACTGATGACCCGAATATGAGGGGTGAGTTTTTCCTATTCTATAGTTATTCTTCAGTTTCAGGTGGACCACTTCTAATTGCTCTTGTAGCCGGAGAAGCAGCAGTCAAATTTGAAAAGATGTCTCCTCTTGAATCTGTTGTGAGGGTTCTGGAAATTCTGAAGGGCATATTCAGTCCTAAAGGAATTGCTGTTCCAGATCCACTTCAAGCAGTTTGTACACGTTGGGGACAGGATCAGTTAAGTTATGGTTCTTATTCCTATGTTGCAATCGGAGCCTCAGGGGATGATTATGACATCCTTGCTGAGAGTGTTGGAGACCGACTTTTCTTTGCAGGTGAAGCAACTAGTAAACAGTATCCTGCAACCATGCACGGGGCGTTTCTCAGTGGGATGAGAGAGGCTGCCCACATACTGAGAGTTACTGATAGAAGGATATCTCCAGCTGATACATCAAATACTTGCAGTCAAGAGAACACTAGTGTTGTTGATAAGTTCTTTGATACCCCAGACCTTAAATTTGGGAATTTCTCTGTGTTGTATGATCCTATGTCAACTGACCTGGAGTCTAATTGCTTAATACGAGTTGAATTGCAAGGGGAGAGATCTTTACATTTATATAGCCTGCTCTCCCGAAGACTAGTGCTGGAGCTAAGCAAATTAGAAGGGGATCTGAGCAGGATAGAAATGCTAACACGTGACTTTGGGGTGAAATTGGTTGGTTGGAATAATTTATCCGTTACTGTAGGATCTCTACTCACCTCCATTGAATCGGCTAGATCAGTTTGAATTTGAAGCTACTGGTTATGGTTGATGCAGATAAGATGAGATGCATTAGTAGTTTAGGACTTCAATTCAAACTTAATTAGTTTGAATATGACTGTTGTAGATTCAGGGACAGAATCCCTGTCAAATTGAACTGCTTCGATGTTACTATGAGCATGTTGTACGTACTGTCCTGAGCAACCTTTGGTTGTTATCTGGTCAATAATACTGAAAAATTGCAGTCGCGGGATTTTAGAGCTTTTCAAATAAGCTTATCACTTATCAGGTGACATCAATGTTTTAACTCTTTCTTTTGTTTATTATGTTCTGAAGCAATTATCAGAAACACCAATGCTGACACCAGGCAATGAATTTTATGGCACAAATGTACAGTTGAATTTTACAATGTACATCAATCCCAAGTTCTCTCTTTTAATCTTTTTCTTTTCTACTTGTCTTTAAAAAATTCTGACAGTTATCAAAGCAGTTACACATTTTAAATTTGAATACTAAATCCGTCACTAGCTGCAGAATGGTTGTCCAAATTATCAATTATCAACAAGAAATGCCTTCAATTGTTTAGTAAACTCCTTTGGTTTCTCCAAGTTGACTGCATGCCCCGCATTTCTGATAACTACCAACTCAGCATTCCCTTCTATATGCCTATCATTTAGTGTTATAACATCAGCAACGAAATAAAGTCTATGAAAACAAAACATGAGTATGTTTTTGTTACCTCTGCAGTCTGTACCCCAGTTCTAATGGGAATATCCTGTCTTGTTCTCCCCAAATAATCAACGTCGACTATTGGGAATAAGAAAGAAACCAAAAGAAATAGTGAAAATAAAGACTAGTACATATGAGAAAAAGTTAGGAAAATGCAAACCTGGGAAATCTTAGGTAGATTGGAAAGTTGTCTATCTCTTAGTAAATTTTGTATGAGCTCTCTTTTCTCGTTTACATAATCGTTGCACATCACCTGTATAATGTTAACACTTGTGTGAACACATATATTGTACGTATAGCCTATATCATTGATATGTATATACTTACGTCTATAAAATCAGAAAGGAAGTAGGAAGGCATGACTTTAACAGGCTTAAAAAATGAAAAACGCATCAATTCTCTTAGTTTCTCAGGTGTTTGTGGCAATAAAATGCTAGCAGCTTCATCCAAATCAGAAACCTGAAACAATCCATCTTTCATATCTTTTTCCTCTAAACAAACACCTGCACAACACAAGACCAATCTCTCGACTGCCTCTGGATATTGAGCTGCAAGGCTATAACCAACAAACCCTCCATAACTAATACCTACAAGGCTCGTCCTAACAACACCATGAACCTCCATCAATTTCTTAACACATGTTGCTTGAAAACTCTCGGTCCTTTCAGGGCGTTTGGTGGAGGAGGCACCAAAGAAGAGGAGATCAGGAAGGTAGACATTAAAATGAGGAGTAAAATGTCGTAGAAGATCACTATATTGCCACATTGCATTGGCACCAAATCCATGAACAAGAAAGAGGTTAGGTTTTGTTGGTTCATCAACTTTAGGTATCCAACAATGCATTGTCGTTCCATCTTCAAGATCTGTTGTTACAGAACGAAGCCCAGAAAACGAAAAGAAATATCGATAAAAACGATCTCTTGAAGCTGTGAAGCTAAGGCATTTCGCCATTCTCTATTTTTATTCAATCTCACAACAAATATTCAAAATTCTTATTCTTCCCTTCATGACTATTATTAATTGTGACGACTATTAGTCTACCAAAATTTAGAGGTCTAACATGAATTTCGGTTTTATTTTTTGGAACATATTTCATCACCTGTCAAAAGTGCTCACCATAATTAATTTGACCATGTCTACTCTATTTATTCAAGTTTATGAAAAAAGAGTTGGAACACAACTCATGTAAAGTGTAATTTAATTTTATTATTAATGATTAGTGAATGATAATTTATTGATTTAGAAATATGTTTTTTTTATTTATAAATATAGTTGAGAGAGAAGAGGTAGTAAAATTTTCCATTCGCATCCATAAAAAAAATCTATTTGTGTATAGGGATGAAACATAATAATATATATTTCTTAAAAGAAATAGAGCTAAGATGATTTGCATTTTTCAATTTTTGTTTCTTTAAAAAATTAAAGGAAGTTTTTAGTAAAGTTTGTCATTTCAGTTAATAATGCTTGCAACCCCTTATCTTTTTGATTAAGAATGAAAAGAAGTTTTGATATTTTATAACCTTAGTAACATACAATTACATGAAAATCTTATGAACTCTACAATATCATTGAGTAATCCCAACATAATAAATGAATTCAGCAAAGACCTATATTTATAGACCTTGTCTGATTTCTGGCGACTTAGAATGATAAACTAAGTTATTTGAAAATTAGTTTAGTATGGTGTCCTAACACACCTTAACTTGTCAGGGGACGACTCTTCTTGTTTAAATCGTAAAAGAGGTTTAACATGTATGTTGAAGACTCGTGTTTTGCGAGAAAAATGAGGCGTGATAATAACAATATTATATATATATATATATATATATATATATATGTTGGGGTTTAGCAAGTGTGAATGGGAAAAGAAAAGAGAGAATATGAAAAGTGAGTGAACTACTTTGGAGGGAAAATGAAAAGTCATTTGCAAAGTGCAAATGAAAAGTCATTTCTCCCATATCGGCAGAACAAAGGGAAATTGTTGTCCTTATATAAGGAAACACTTCCATTACTTCTTAAGGAGCTAAGAAGAAGATGCCCCCTCGCCCCGTCGTCGTCGCTCGCTCGGCTTCGGCAAATGATGTGATTGTTTTGCGAGAAAAATGAGGCGTGATAATAACAATATTATATATATATATATATATATATATATAT
>NC_028646.1:47355932-47357522 GCF_001406875.1 Solanum pennellii | reverse complement strand
GCAAAACAAAGGGAAATTGTTGTCCTTATATAAGGAAACACTTCCATTACTTCTTAAAGAGCTAAGAAGAAGATGCCCCCTCGAGCCGTCGTCGCTCGCTCGGCCTCAACTTTGGATTTTGGACAATATTTATTTACTCAGTTTTTGTTAAATCAAATAAATCCTGTTAATATTATCTCTTATAAATTTGTGGGTAACGGTAACATTTCGAAAAGTTGTTACTCTTTCCTAAAAGTCGTTATTTTCCTAACAGACACAATTTTCCGAAAAGTTGTTATTTTTTCCAAAAGACACAACTTTCTGGATAAAATGGGTCTGAACAGATTTCACTGAACAGACACGTTTCCTGCTGAAAATGGCTATAAAAGGAAGTCAATTTTCGATTTTTTAAAAACTGAAAATTTTTCCTTCTCTGCATTTATTTTTCTCTCAAATAAAATCAAAGTGTCGATCGACTGAGTCTGTGTGACTTGTTGCTGTTCTAAAGTTCGCTGAAGTTAAAGAAATTTTAGGTAGCGCTATTTCTTTAACAGCTTTAATCCGTTTATCTTGGGAGAAATTAATCCATGACCTTGGGTACAGTGAGGGGATTAAATTTCTTAAGGACACACAGTCTATTCTGTGGACTCGGATTACTTCTTGTATTTTATGTTTTTTCTGCTTCATCTTATTTATGTTTCTGTTTATTAACCTTATAAATACATGTTACTATAAGAATAACAATCTTAAGAAATTTAACAGTTTCTGTATTTGAGGTTTCTGGAGTTTAAAACCTTTGTGATTTTCTACTCTGCTTGAATTTTTAAAATTCATTCGATTAACGATTAAAAGAACATAAAAACTTTATCGTTAAATCAGAAACAGTTTGTGTAAAGATTTATTCTTTACTGTTAGTATTTCAAATACTTAATTTATCTGCCATTTGTGACAGAAAAAAAATACTAATTCAAGTCAAACAAATACTGGAATAGTAAGTGCTGCAACAACATCGGTTGCACATAATCGTTCAAATGCTGCCTTAGCGCCGGCTGAGAAACCTGCAAAGTTTTCTGGAGTCGACTTTAAGAGATGGCAGCAAAAGATGTTCTTCTATCTCACTACGTTGAGTCTGCAGAAGTTCATTAATGAGAATGTTCCTGTTATGTCAGATGAAACTCCGGCTGATGAACGATTCTTGGTAACAGAAGCATGGACACACTCAGATTTTTTGTGTAAAAATTATATTTTGAGTGGTCTGCAAGATGATCTGTACAATGTGTACAGCAATGCCAAAACCTCAAAAAAACTCTGGGATGCTTTAGAAAAGAAGTTCAACACAGAAGATGCCGGAATGAAGAAATTCATTGTGGCAAAATTTCTGGACTATAAGATGATAGACAGTAAGACTGTCGTCACCCAAGTTCAAGAATTGCAGGTCATAATCTATGATCTCCTTGCTGAAGGTATAAATTTATTTAATGCCTATGTTAGAAATATTAAGTTTTCCCTTAATATTCACATAATCTTTAATGCGGGATTGATTGTCAATGATGCTTTTCAAGTGGCTGCAATTATTGAAAAGTTACCTCCATTATGGAAGGACTTCAAAAA
>NC_028646.1:47341584-47355245 GCF_001406875.1 Solanum pennellii | reverse complement strand
CAGAATTGAGAAAGAATTTAGTTTCAATTCCTGTTCCGACCAAGAATGGATTTAAATGTGTATTTGTTTCTGATAAAGTAGTAGTAAGCAAAAATGATATGTATGTAGGAAAAGGCTACCTTAGTGATGGCCTTTTCAAACTCAACGTAATTGCAGTTGATATGAATAAAGATTTTGCTTCTTCTTACTTGCTTGAGTCAAAATGTTTGTGGCAAGAACGTTTGGGACACGTTAATAACAAAACCTTGCGAAAACTGATTAACTTAAATATTTTGCCAAAATTTGAGTGCAATAAATCAAAATGTCAAATTTGTGTTGAATCTAAGTATGCTAAGCATTCTTATAAATCTGTTGAAAGGAATTCAAATCCTTTAGAATTGATTCACACTGATATTTGTGACATGAAGTCAACACCATCACGTAGTGGGAAAAAGTTTTTCATAACTTTTATTGACGATTGCACTAGATATTGTTATGTATATTTGCCAAATGGTAAGGATGAAGCAATAGATGCATTTAGGCAATATAAAACTGAAGTTGAAAATCAATTAGATAAAAAGATCAAAATAATCAGAAGTGATAGAGGTGGAGAATATGAATCTCCATTTGCAGAAATATGTTTATAAAATGGAATAATCCATCAAACTACTGCTCCATACACTCCTCAGTCTAATGGAATTGCAGAAAGGAAAAACTGAACTTTAAAAGAAATGATGAATGCATTACTTATAAGTTCAGGTTTACCACAGAACTTGTGGGGGGAAGCTATCCTTACAGCAAATCAAATACTTAATAGAGTGCCTCACTCAAAGACAAATGTAATTCCATATGAGAAATGGAAAGGTAGAAAACCCAATTTGAAATATTTCAAAGTGTGGGGGTGTCTAGCCAAAGTCCAAGTTCCTATACCTAAGAGGGTAAAAATAGGACCTAAGACTGTGGATTGTGTATTCATTGGATATTCCACAAACAGTAACGCATGTCGATTTTTGGTTCATAAGTCCGAACATCCGGATATTCATGATAATATGGTAATGGAATCAGATAGTGCTTAATTTTTTGAACATATCTATCCATATAAAACTAGACTTGAGTCATCTAGTAGGGGATCGAAACAACCCAGAGAAGAACCAAAAGATAATGAACAAAATGAAGAAAGTCCAAGACGCAGTAAACGTCAAAAGACATCTACTTCATTTGGATCAGATTTTGTAACATTTCTTCTTGAAAGTGAGCCTCAAACATTCAAGGAAGCAATGTTGTCTAGCGACTCAACCTCTTGGAAGGAGGCTGTTAATAGTGAAATTGAATCAATCTTAAGCAATCATACTTGGGAGTTGGTTGATCTTCCTCCAGGGAACAAACCCTTGGGTTCAAAATGGATCTTTAAAAGGAAGATGAAAGACGATGGAACTATTGACAAATATAAAGCAAGACTTGTTGTCAAAGGTTTTAGACAAAAAGAAGGTCTTGATTATTTTGACACATACTCGCCAGTAACTAGGATTACATCAATTCGGATGTTAATTGCACTAGCTGCAGTATACGGTCTTGAAATTCATCAAATGGATGTGAAAACAGCCTTCTTAAATGGAGAGCTTGAAGAGGAAATTTACATAGAACAGCCTGAGGGTTTTGTAGTTCCTGGTAAAGAAAAGAAAGTGTGCAAACTTATTAAGTCACTTTATGGACTAAAACAAGCACCAAAATAATGGCATGCAAAGTTTGATCAAACCATATTGTCAAATGGATTTAAGATCAATGAATGTGATAAATGTGTTTACATTAAAGATACTCCAAATCAGGAAGTTATTTTATGCCTATATGTAGATGATATGCTTATAATGAGCAAAGACATTGCTAATATAAAAGCTACAAAGTGTATGCTCGCTAGTAAGTTTGATATGAAAGATTTAGGATTTGCTGATGTCATATTAGGAATTAAAATTCGTAAAACTCCTAACGGTCTAGTATTGTCTCAAACTCATTATATTCAAAAAAATACTTGAAAAATTAAAAATTTTGAATTTTAAAAGGGCAAAGACTCCAATTGATGTAAACCTTCTTCTTGCAAAGAATAAAGGTGAAAGTCAGTCTCAATTGGACTGTGCTAGCGTATTGGGAAGCTTAATGTATGTCATGAATTGTACACGACCAGACATAGCTTGCGCTATCAGTAAACTGAGTAGATACACAAGTAATCCTAATCAAAATCATTGGTTGTCAATGAAGAGAGTTTTGGGATACTTAGATGACACTCAAAACTATGCTTTACATTACAACAAATATACAGCCGTTCTTGAAGGATATAGTGATGCAAATTGGATTACTGGGTCAACTGAAACAAAATCCACAAGTGAATAGTTTTTACTATTGGTGGAGGAGCAATATCTTGGAAATCATCCAAACAAACATGTATAGCTGGCTCTACAATGGAGTTTGAATTCATTGCTTTAGACAAGGCAGGTGAAGAAGCTGAATGGCTCCGGAATTTCTTCGAAGATATTCCATTTTGGCCCAAACCAATGGCCCTTATATGCATACATTGTGATAGTCAAGCTGCAATAGGAAGGGCTGGAAGCATTATGTATAACGGCAAGTCTCGTCACATAAGACGAAGACATAACTCTGTGAGACAACTACTCTCTAGTGGAATTATCACAATTGACTATGTGAATTCCAAAAATAATGTGTCGGATCCACTTACAAGAGGCCTAAATAGAGAGGGAGTTGAGAAATCATCGACGGGAATGGGACTATGACCGAGAACAAGTCATCGTGACGGTAACTCTACCTAGAAGACTAGAGATCCCAAGATCTAGGTTCAAGGAGATAAAACAAAGTCATTGATGAAGGTTCAACATTGTCAAAGGAAAAAAAATTATTATTATTTTATGGTCCATTCTCATGATGAGACAATGTTTAGTAACCAGGATAAAGACATAAGGACTTTTTAATGGTTTCTAAGTTTGATACAGTGAATATCAAATGGTGTATCTATGGGATAACACATTTAGAAATCACCTATGTAAGTGTGAAGTGTAAGCCGCTTCAAGGAGAATCCGGTAAGGCCAGTTCTTTAAGCACTTAATATCCAAGATGTGTTCATGGCTGAAACGAACAAAACAATGAGAACTAAGAACAGTTCAAGGGTTGATTGTGTGACATATGTTGTCTAGGTATACACCAAAGCTCGACGGTTCAAAGATATCAAATCTACCGATTGACCGAGTATATCCGATATATGTTCACTACGGAAAGTTTAAAGGGAAACCTACTTATCCATATGCGATTAAACTTTACCTACAAGACACACAAGTTTTTCATGCATATGTTTTAATAATAGTCTTCCCCATTCATGTGGGAGATTGTTGGGGTTTAGCAAGTGTGAATGGGAAAAGAAAAGAGAGAATATGAAAAGTGAGGGAACTACTTTGGAGGGAAAATGAAAAGTCATTTGCAAAGTGCAAATGAAAAGTCATTTCTCCCATATCGGCAAAAGAAAGGGAAATTGTTGTCCTTATATAAGGAAACACTTCCATTACTTCTTAAAGAGCTAAGAAGAAGATGCCCCCTCGCGCCGTCGTCGTCGCTCGCTCGGCCTCGGATTTGGATTTGGATTTGGATTTGGATTTGGCAAATGATGTGATTGATTGATAAATTTTTTGGACAAAATTTATTTAATCAGTTTTTGTTAAATCAAATAAATCCTGTTAATATTATCTCTTATAAATTTGCGGGTAACGGTAACATTTCGAAAAGTTGTTACTCTTTCTGAAAAGTCGTTACTTTCCAAAAAGTCGTTATTTTCCTAACAGACACAATTTTCCGAAAAGTTGTTATTTTTTCCAAAAGACACAACTTTCTGGATAAAATGGGTCTGAACAGAATTTCACTGTACAGACACGTTCCTTGCTGAAAATGGCTATAAAAGGAAGTCAATTTTTGATTTTTTAAAAATTGAAAATTTTTCCTTCTCTGCATTTATTTTTCTCTCAAATAAAATCAAAGTGTCGATTGACTGAGTCTGTGTGACTTGTTGTCGTTCTAAAGTTCGCTGAAGTTAAAGAAATTTGAGGTACCGCTATTTCTTTAACAGCTTTAATCCGTTTTATCTTGGGAGAAATTAATTCATAACTTTGGGTACAGTGAGGGGATTAAATTTCTTAAGGACACACAGTATATTCTGTGGACTCGGATTACTTCTTGTATTTTATGTTTTTTCTGCTTCATCTTATTTCTGTTTCTGTTTATTAACCTTATAAATACAGGTTAATATAAGAATAACGATATATATATATATATACATATATATATATATATATATATATATATATATATCATTTTAATACATGGATAAATCCTTTTTAAACCAACAACCAAATTACTCTTGAGTGATTTCTTTTTATCTGTCCAAATCTTGATAAATTTACTTACATGAATGAGTTAAGGGGGGGATTTTGAGTTCGCGCACAATCATGTGTTAGAGTTCTGCCCTGATTTTCTTATCTTATTTGAATTTTATTTTTTCTTAAAAGAAAAAACATATCATTAGCATAAATGTTTTTAATATTCTGAAAGAAATATATATTTTTCTTTCATATTTGGTTTATTCCTTTTTTAGAGAAAAAATTTGTAGAACTATAAATTGAAAATACCTATTCTCATAAAAGAACACAATAAAATTCACAATGTAGTCGTTAAAAAAATTTTTGTTTATGGGGAGATTTAATCTCTCTACAGTTTCATATTTTTTTATATTAATTTTCTTATAATAATATTATGTTTTTAATATAAATTTTTGTCATCTAATTTATCAACCTATGATATGCAATTATAACTTTCGCATGACGCCCTAATCACCCCTTCGTGACCCAACATCATGCTTCACTCCAATGGTGTTAATAGCAGTGGTTGGGTGCACTTTTACAGTGTGAGACAAGGAACAAATAATTTCATTCTAATGGAGTCCATAAAAGTTAGCATACATAATTGGAGCCCTACATAATTTAGTTAAAATTTTCGATGCTTAACTAAATTGTCTCAAAAGGAAAAGTTCTAGGAAATTTTTTAAAATGTTAATTATATAACATTTAATAGGATTCATTGTCAACACTTTTAATATTTAGTAAAAATGTCAAAAAATAGTTCATTATGTATCTTATTTAAGATTTTATTATTTGTTTTAATTGAAAGACTACAATTGTTAAATAATAGAAAGGAGAAATTTAGGGAAGAGAATTATTTTAAAAAGGAACAATGTGTTATGAAACTATAGAATAAGGAGAAGAAAATAGAGAGAATATAAGACTTATTATTTTCTTGAGGGATGATTTTACAATGAAGAGGAGTCCTCTATTTATAGGGGAAATCAAACTTGGTCCCCAAGTAAGACTCTTAACCATATCCTAAAAGGACTCCACATGATAGACATTCACTATAATACAAATACTTTATCACACTTCCCCTGAATGTCTAATTCATACATAATATGCCTCGTCAAAAACCTTACTAAAAAAAACTTTAAGAAAAGAAAAACTCAAGTAAAGGAAAAGAGTACACATATTTATTAATACGTATCTATGTTGCCTCATTAAAAACCTTACAAGGAAAATCCAGTGGGACAAAACCTCGTAAGGAAAAGAGTAGAGCGCGTATAAACTCCCCCTAATGAGAACATCAATCCAGAGATTTGAATCTTCGCATTCCAAGCTAGTGCACCTTCTTCTTGAAAGTTGCAGTTGATAGAGACTTGGTGAATAGATCAACCACATTGTCACTTGAACGAATCTGTTGCACATTTATATCACCATTCTTTTGAAGTTCATGTTTATAGAAAAGCTTTGGTGAAATGTGTTTTGTTCTATCTCCTTTTATGAATCCTCCCTTAAGTTGTGCTATGCATGCTGCATTATTTTCATATAAAGTGGTGGGTACTTTATCACATTCCAAATCACATTTCTCTCGAATGAGATGTATCATAGACCATAACCATACACATTCTCTACTTGCTTCATGAATAACTATTATCTCAGCATGATTAGATGAAGTGGCTACGATGGACTGCTTTGTAGATCTCCAAGGTATGGTTGTCCCCCCACATATAAACATATAGCATGTTTGGGATCGAGATTTATGTGGATCAGAAAAATATCCTGCATCAGCATAACCAACAAGATTGGGACTACAATTATTAGAATAAAATAAGCTCATATCACTTGTCCTTTAAGAAATCGCAAAATGTGTTTGATCCCATTCCAATGTCTCCTGGGAGGAGCAGAACTATACCTTGCTAACAAATTAACAACAAAAGGTATATCAGGCCTTGTAGTATTAACAAGATACATTAGTGCATCAATTGCACTAAGATATGGTACTTCAGAACCAAGAATTTTCTCATTATTCTCTTGAGGTTGGAATGGATCCTTATTCGCATCAAGTGAACGAACAACCATTGGAGTACTTAATGGATGTGATTCACCCATACAAAATATTTTCAACACTTTTTCTGTGTAGGCAGATTGATGAATAAAAATACCATTTGTCAAATGCTCAATTTGCAAACCAAGACATAATTTTGTTTATCCCAGATCTTTCATTCGTTCTTTAAATAATCAACTGTCTTTTGAAGCTCTATTGGAGTTCCAATAAGATTTATGTCATCACCATAAACAACAAGTAAAACAAAGTCTGATATTATTTTCTTTATAAAGACACAAGGACAAATTGCATCATTTGTATAACCTTCATTAATTAAATATTCACTAAGACGGTTATACCACACGCGTCTAGATTGCTTCAAACGATATAATGATCTTTGCAATTTAATTGAACACATGTCTCGAGATTTTGAATTACATGATTAGCCATCGCAAATCCTTCAGGAATTTTCATGTATATCTCATTATCAATTGATCCATAAAGGTAGATTGTAACCACATCTTTCAAATGCATTTCAAGTTGCTCATGGACTGAAATTAATGAGATAACGCAATGTTATTGCATCCATAATGGATGAGTATGTCTCATCATAATTGATGCCAGACCTTGGAGAAAATCCTTGTACCACAAGGCGTGCTTTATACATTTGTATTTTATTTTTCTCATTTTTTTTTTACAAAAATCCATTTGCAACCAACAGGTTTAATACCATTAGGTGTTTGAACTATAGGTCCAAAAACGTCACGCTTGGCAAGTGAATTCAACTCTGATTGAATTGCTTCTTGCCTTTTTGGCCAATCATTTCTTTGTCGACATTCTATAACAGATTGAGGTTCAAGATCCTCATTATCTTGCATGATATTTGTTGCAACATAATATGCAAAGACATAATCAATCACTATTTCTGATCGATCCAGATTAGTTTCAACATCTCTTAAATTTATGGATGGTTCATTATTTTCTTGAGTTTCAATTCATTGATTCTTTCATGAATGCTTCCATATGATATTCTTTCATAGTGTCATCTTGGCATTTTATCTTTCTTTTTCTAGAATTTTGATCCTTAGAACTCAATGGTCTACCACGCTTTAGGAGTGCCTTTGTTTATTAGCTATGCCACTAGTGGATGGTCCTATAGGGACATCAATTCGAATTGAAACATTCTCTGCAGGAATATGTGATTAATTAATTTTTTTCAAGTCTTTAAATGCGTCTGACATTTAATTTACAATTTTATGCAGATGAATAATCTTTTGTACTTTTGTTAACAAATAGAAGAATATAGATCAAGATGAGACAATAATAAAATTTTCCACAAAATTTCTCATTTTATTTCACTATTGTCTCCCACTAATTTTGAAAAAACTGTCTCATCAAACCGACAATCTGCAAATGGAGTAGTAAATATCTCTCCAGTCAATGGTTCAAGATAACGAATAATAGAGGGTGACTCAAACCCAACATATATTCCTAACCTTCTTTGAGGACCCATCTTAGTGCGATTTGGTGGTGCCACAGGACTATGTACAACACATTTCAAAATTTTTAGATGGGATATATTAGGTTCTTTATCCATAATCAATTGCAATGGAGAAATCTTATGATAATTTGTCGGTCTGAGAATAAGTGTTGCAGCATGCAGAATTGCATGTCCCCACACAAAAATGGACAACCTAATTTTCATAAGCAATGGTTTTGCTATTAATTGCAGACGTTTAATTAATAACTCAGTGAGACCATTCTGAGTATGAACATGAGCAACGGTGTGTTCAACTCTTATCCCAAATGCTAAACAATAATCATTAAATGATTGGGATGAAAACTCTGCAACACTATCAAGACGAATGGACTTAATCTGATTATCAAGGAAGTGTGCCCTTAACCATATTATTCGTGCCAATAACTTTACAAAGGCCAAGTTACGAGATGACAATAGGCACACATGAGACCATCTAGAAGAAGCATCTATTAGAACCATAAAGTATATAAATGAGCCACTAGGTGGGTGAATAGGTCCACAAATATACTCATGTATACGTTTCAAGAACGTAGGGGACTCAATCTCAACTTTCGTTGGTGATGGTCTCATAATTAACTATCATTGATAACAAGCAGTACAACAAAATTCACCATTTAAAGAACTTTTAGGTCCTTTAATGGATGTCCATTCAAATTTTCTATAATTCGTCTCATCATTATAGACCTGGGATGTCCCAGACGATCATGCCAACTACAAATGTATTGGAATCAGTAAACTTCTTATTTAGTATAAAATGTGCCTCAATTGCACTAATTTTTATCCTATACAAGCCAGAAGATAAAGCAGGAAATTTTTCTACAACACATGTCTGCTTAGAGACATTCTTGGTGATACCAAGATATTCAAGATTTATTTCATCCATTGATTGGATGGGATAACCATTTTCACGGATATCTTTAAAACTTAACAAGTTTCTCTTAGATTTCGGAGAAAACATAGCATTATTAATGATGAGTTTAGTTCCATTGGGCAAAATTACAATGACTCTTTCAAATCCTCAAACATATTAGTACTACCGAAAATTGTAGTAACATTTATTTTGCCCATACTTAAATGAGAAAAATATTTTTTATTTTTGAATATCGTATGTGTTGTACCAGAATCAATCAAGAAAATGTCTTCATATTTCGTTAATATGTTTTTAGAATTATCCATATCTTCAGATGAAATGACATACATCAAATAAATATATATTAAATATTAGTGTTGTCAAAAGGTACAATATAAAGCAATAAACTAATAATTAAACATTAGAAATTGAGCATTAATTTATTGCTTCCTCTAAGTCAAAAACGAGTTGTTAGGAAAAATAAAATAAAAATCATTATTTATCCTAGTTAATAACAGACTTCATGTTTTTAAGATTAGATCAAGTTAAAGATCTAACATAATACAAACACATGCTAAATCCTAGTTAATCACAGTATATTTTTAACATTAGATCAAGTTAAAGACCTAAATAATACAAACACATGATAAATCCTACGTATTAACATACTGTATGTTTTTAACATCAGATCAAGTTAAAGACCTAATATAGTACAAACACGTGATAAAGTTTAGTATTTGACTAACGTTATAATGTTAGAATCTAAATCAATGAAAAATATTATTTAATTAAGATGGAACAAACCAATGAACTACAAAAATATGATTAAACTAATTTAAAATACTAATACTCATGTAAACAACTATCATTACATGAAATTTATTAATAACTACTACCATTAAAAAAATCACTCTTCCATGTTCGGAGAAACATCACCAATTAAGTGATTTATCTTTCCTTCAGGATGTGCGAAGAAATCTGCTACATCTAAGTGTGTGATGTCAATTTGATTTTCAGAGATAAAATTTGCCTCAAGATTTCTCTTTCTTCTTTAGCGATTCTTGATAAAGCTCAACCAAGTGTTTGGGAGTACGACAATCACGTGCATAATGACCTCTTCCACCACATCAAAAACAACCTTCCCTTGTTGCTTCATGTTTCTCATAATTTCTTTTTTTCTTTTGATTGTGATTTTTATTTGATGAATTATTAACACTAGGAAAAGTATTACATTCTTCAACATAATCACGATCTCGATCACGTCCACGTCCAAGACCACAATCACGATTAGGGTCGCGACCTTTTTCACGCCTAGCATGGTGGGCATATGCCTCATTCACTTTAGGAAGTGGTTCAGGTCTAGTAGGCTGATTCTCATGATTTTTCATTAATAAATCAATATTTTGCTCAGCGACAAGAAGATGAGAAATTAGTTTAGAATACTTTTTAAAATCTTTCTCTCGATATTGTTGCTGCAAGTAGGGGTGTACATAGGTCGGTTCGGTTTGATTTTTTATTTTTAAAAATCTAAATCAATTATGTCGGTTTATCAAATCTGAAAATCAAATCAAACCATATAAATTTCGATTTCGCTTTTAGTCAGTTCTTTCAATTTTTTTGAATTTTTTGATTTTTTACAACTATACCGTATTTGAAAAAGTGATAAACATTTTTTTACTTACCTGTGTGATAAGCTAAACTTAAAAAATGTTAAGTGAATAGAAATTTTTGAAAAAACTGTCAAACTCACATGATTACAAAATATTTTTTTTGAAATATCAACGTTCATTATGCTAAACTAATAAGATTAAAGGCTAGATGCAAACTGAATACAAAATATATTTACAAAATAAATTGTTAACTTCAAATTTGAAAACTATAACAATATAATTATAACTTCAGATCTTAACACAAAAATTAAACATTTACAATTTTTACAAGTCTATGTTTGAAATAAAATAGATAAACATTGAAAACTATAAACTAACTTAAAATATATTAACAAAGTATATAAATAATATTTTTTATTTATATATAATTTTTGTGTGTGTGTGTGTGTTCAGTTTGATTTTTTTTTCTAATACCAAACCAAATCAAGAGTGATTGTTTTTTTTTCCAATTGCCAAACCAATCAAACCAAGCCACAAATAGTTTTTTTTCTGGTTTAATTTGATTCTTCGATTCAATTTGACTTGATGATTTAGTTTGTATACCCCTAGCTACAAGAGTGCATTCGAGGCATGAAAAGTGGAGAATGTCTTTTCTATCATATCAATCTCACTAACCATTTCTCCACATAATTTCAACTGAGAAGTGATTCTAAACATGACAGAATTATACTCATGTATAGACTTAAAGTATTATGGCCTTAGATGCATCCAGTCATATCGTGCCTTTGGATATATAACCATCTTAAAGTGGTCATATCTTTCTTTTAGGTTTTTCCACAAAACAAGTGGATCCTTAACTGTAAGATATTCGATTTTTCAGAATCTCATCAAGATGATGACGCAAGAATATCTTTGCTCATGCACATTTTTGCTTTGATGCCTTATTTTTTTCTTTTATGGTGTCTCCAAGACCCATTGTATCAAGGTGGATTTCAACATCCAACACCCATTAGAGGTAGTTCCTGCCCGAACTTTGAAGGCAATGAACTCTAGTTTCTTAAGATTGACCATTAAAATTAAAAACAAAAGAATAAATAATAACTTATTAATTCTTCAAAACTAACCTTCACTTTTTGAGAAAAGTAGAGTCTGAACCTACACTTTTTGAGAAAAGTAGAGTCTCGTGCTGATAACATGTTATAAAACTATAGAATAAGGAGAAGAAAATAGAAAGAATAGAAGACTAATTATTTCTCTTGAGGGATGATTTTAGAATGAAGAAGAGTCCTTTATTTATAGGGAAAATCTAACTTGGTCCCCAGGTAGGACTCTTAACCATATCCTAAAAGGATTCGACATGATAAACATTCACTATAATACAAATACTGTATAACACAATGGCTTAAAAGTCTCATTAGTTATAAAAATCAAAACTAAATACTTCATCGGCGACCCTATTGTTGGTCAACATTTTCATCATTGATATTCAAGATTCAATTGAAAATATTCAATATCTGATCAATTTGTTTTGATTAAAATCTATTGTCTTTTTTTCTTTGGTAAGATATATTTGAACGCAATACAACAAAAAAATTATTGACAAACAACTTTGGAGAAATTTTTCTGCTGAATACTATTTTTTCTGTTTGATAAGATAAATACCGCAATTTCTACGTAAATTAAGAGAAGAGAAATAAAAATTTAAATACATAAATAAATGTGAATACGAAATTCAAAATAGTACACCAACTAAATTCATAATAAAAGTGGGTAGATTTATGCAGGCAAAAGCAATTTTATGCATAAATGAGTTTTGTATGAAAAAACACATAACTTGGCAAGCATATAAGTAAAAAAGTTTTTATTAGTGTAACTTAGAAATCACATCACGTAAATACAAATTATACCATAATATAACTTACAATTCACACCAGACAGATACTATAATTACTATGATCTAATGAATACACCAAACATATCATTCAGAATAGAATCTAAAAAATCATCACTGGTTATTGAAAATGAATACAAATATATAAAGTTTATGTGTATCTTAACTTGACTGGATACAAACAACACTCTAGCGATATTTATAATTAGAAAATGATACACAGAGCATAATGAATACAAACACATGTAAATACAATAATTTATAGAACTCATAACACAACTACAATAAATATGCTATAATAAATACAAAACAATCAAATAATGAGGAAATACAATATGAAATATCATAACTATTGATTTATTTTAAAGGAATACAAATATATAAGTTAATAAGTATCTTAACTTAATTGGATACAAACAACAGTCTCACAATGTACATAACTAGAAATGATATACAGAGCATAATGAATACAAAAATCTATAAGTACAATAACTTATAGAATCGTATAACACAAATACAATAAATATATCATGATAATACAAAATCATTCAATAAGAACTCACTAATACAATCTGAAATAGCAGCACTAATATCCAAAGTATAAAATATCCTTATTAATTTACTGAATACATATTCTAAGCGAATAGAGGCAATTGTTGGGAATTAAACACACAACACACACAAATAATTTAGAGAAAAGAGAAACGGAACACAAACGGGACACACAAGAATTTAACGTGGTTCGGTTTCCCTACTCCACGACTGTAACAGGAGGATTTTATTTCACTTGTGCTGCTCTAGAATTACAAATACAAGGATCATATTTATAGGAAAGCCAAATGGTTAACCTAGGGTTTCAGTAATGGGTCGGGCCGGCTCACAAGCCTCCACAAAGCCCAACAATCTCCCACTTGGAGGCTTGAAGAATTTCAACTGTCATCCACTTAGAACACTTGTATGTCTAGTAATCTTTTTCAACTCTCTCCTGCTACAGCGGCCTTCTCATCAGTCAACTGAAAGGCCCGTTGAAGCTCCCCGAAGCTTCAACACATCAGTCACGGCTGAAACTGCCCTTGACTCGTCCTCGGTCCCTACCGGCTCCCACTTGAGACACGAACTGCCGGATCCTAGAACTCCCTGAGAACAAACACTCTCCATACTCAGCAAGAAATTTTCTGGAGACGTATCAACAGCTGGAATACTGGTTCTCTTGACCCACTGTCTTCTAGGAGCCTTGGCTGAAGCACGGCCGGTGCTCCCACTGCCACGAACGCCTCTGACTGGTCTTCCTGAACCTTTCCTTGCTCGTTCATCCTGAATCTGACCTGTGGCTCTGGGTTTCTTTCTTGC
>NC_028646.1:47336095-47339243 GCF_001406875.1 Solanum pennellii | reverse complement strand
TGTTGTTGAAACCTCGCTCTGATACCAATTGTTGGGAATTAAACACACAACACACACAAATAATCTAGAGAAAAGAGAAACGGAACACAAACGGGACACACAAGAATTTAACGTGGTTCGGTTTCCCTACTCCACGACTGTAACAGGAGGATTTTATTTCACTTGTGCTGCTCTAGAATTACAAATACAAGGATCATATTTATAGGAAAGCCAAATGGTTAACCTAGGGTTTCAGTAATGGGTCGGGCCGGCTCACAAGCCTCCACAAAGCCCAACAGGACGAACACAACACCCACAAATTATACCAAAAGCACTCTAAATTGGTACTTTCTCCCCTACATGGAAACACGTGGCAGCACCGTGTTCTTCAGGCAACACCTGGTAACATAATTGTTAAGCACGTCTGCTACAATAGTGTACCAAAATAGCTCCTCCGTTTGCAGAGTTTTCGTTGAAGGTGAAGTTGGAGCGACAAGTTCTCTGCAATTGTATAAAAATATGATCCCTCTCGAAGTTCTCGTCCAAAAAAAGTCAGTGAACTATTGTCAAGAACTGAAAGGTCTTTGAGTCATCATCCTAAACCATCTAATTTTGATCAACTCTGTTTGGAGGTGGAGGTTAAATTTTGAATTTATCTGAAATCTTATATTTGATCTTTTTTTTATATAGACATCTTTATCTATATGAGTGAATTTGTGTCTTTCTTCTTCTTTTCTTTTGTTTGATTAAATATAATACATTAATTTTTGAAATATGATTACATATATTTGTTTTTGTTAATTCTATACTAAAATTTATTTGTTTGTTTGTTCAAACGCCTCTTGTGAAACAAAAAGGCAGAAGAAAAAACTAAACAAATTTCTCTTAGAGTATCAAACATGTTCTACAATAAACCTACCTATACTGATGTAGTTAACTTAACATAAGGTCTTTGATAATTTGTCTCAAGTAACTAAATAAGCTTCTATTTCTTTTCTTTTGCACAGGAGTTCTATATATCGCTGATGAGTTCATCAAGAGGTGTATTATTTACTAAACTGAATTAGTAAGTAATGTATCGTTATGTTGGAGAATTGCTTTTAAACAATTTCGTTTGCATTTATCTCACTGTGATATACATATAGCGGGAGGCATTTTATAAAGATTTGTTTTCACATGATCCATGTAAAATCCTTAAGGTTTTATTAAGTCTTTTTTTTTTTGCATCTAAAATTTGTTTTTATGAATTTGTAATGATGATAACTAAAAAATTAGATAGTTTACTGATCAATATCATTTATTCTTTGTTTTGGAACAAATTCTTTTTGTATAATGTATATTATCATTTTCCAATTACAGGGTATCACAAGAAGAAAACTAACATGTTCAGAGGGACAACCATTAAGATGGGTGTTTCTTTGTTAGAATTTGGAACTGTATACTCATTCTTCGTTACTGCTTGAATGGATTATTATGTTTTCACTAAGCATGTGCGAAAAGTGTGTTCCTCTACCTCATAAGGTTTAGATAATGTTATGCTCTCATATTTTTCAACTTCTAATATAGATTTCTTCGATGTAATTTTGTCATGCCTATATTTCTGATCTTGAGTATCATAAGTAAAAGAGTTTTGTTAGTATCGTTTCCTCTAAATATTGATGATCAACTCCCCAGACGTAAAATTAATGTGAATATGAATATATCGATCTATGATAACGTACCTTATTCAAAAGGTTCTCTAAAATGAAAGAGTGAAGTTCTTCATGGAGTACGTGTAGTTCCTTAAATATTTTCATTGTAGTGAAGTGAAGTGAATATCAATACTTTTCTATTTATCAAGCATGTCTCTCACAGATAAGAGGTAACTATGTCTGTCGGGTATAAATGAGGTAGGTTGATTTATTTCCAAGATACGCAGTGAGTGAATCTTCTAATGTTGGTTAAGCATGTAAAAGAGTTTGATTACCCTTAAGAGAATTTAAATCTTACTATTTTTAGGTAGGTTTACAAATCTATACATATCTTGCTTACATGAAAACTTTATAGGAAAATAAGCAATTTAATAGTCTTTATTTTACTGTATGCATCTTCTGAAGATGGACAAGACACTTTTAATATAATAAGGAGTCAATTGATCAAATATTATACTTTGTTTTTTGAGAGGATTCAAGTTCTTCCTTCTTTTATTTTATATGTTATCCTGGTAATTCAGTGATGGATTGATGAGTTTCATCTGGAATGATTTATTTCATTATTTTTCTTCAATAAATTTGTTTTTATCAAATGAATGCACTAAGGTCCTATTTGTATAGACTTATTTTAAGTATTTTAAAGTCAAATTGAAGGACTTTTGGAGTGTTTGAGTAAATAAGAAAAGTTCTCGTAAGCACTTATTTTTAAGCAGAAATGACCAAAATAAGCTAAAAACCATAAATATTAACTTACGGCTTTTTGACTTAAAATTCGAAAGCAATAAGAGCCCGTTTGGATGAGTTTAAAAAAATAGCTTTTAAAAAGTACTTTTGAAAGTGTTCGAACTTATTTTAAAATAAGTAGTTATGTGTTTGGATAAAAGTGTTGAAGTTAAAAAAAAAGTTGTTGATGTATTTGACAAATAAGTGCTGGTAAACACTTTTTTTAATCAAAATATCTGAAATACTCTTAAAAGTTGTTAACATAATAAAAGTTGATTAATTTAAGTTTTTTATACTTAAAAAAATGAAAAAAAATTAATTGATATCTTACATTCATAAGCAATTATATTTTGTGATCATTCACATATTTCGTTATTATTATAAATTGTTTATAAATAATAATTAAAAAAATAATAATATACAATGATAATAATATATAATAATAATAAGTAATAATAATAATAAGAATAATAATAATAATAATAATAATAATAATAAATAATATAATAATATGAAAATAATAATAATAATTATTAGAACTATAATAATAATAATTATAATAAATATAGTAATAATATAGTAATACTAATAATTATAATAATAATAATGATAATGTATAATAATAATTATAATTATAATAATAATAAAGATAATAATAATTATAATAATAATAATGATAATATAGAATAATAATAATTATTATAATAATAATAAAGATAATAATAATTATAATAATAATAATGATAATATATAAT
>NC_028646.1:47310459-47336001 GCF_001406875.1 Solanum pennellii | reverse complement strand
TAATAATAATAATAATAATAATAAAATAAATAAATAAATAATAATAATAAATATCATATTAATAATAATAATAATAACAATAATAAATAATAATAATAATAAATAAAATAATAATAATAATAATAATAATATAATTATAATAATAATAATATATAATATATAATAATAATAATAATAATAATAATAAAGAATAATAAAATAAATAATAATAATGATAATAAAATAATAAAATATTAATAATAATAATATATAATAATAATAATAATGAAATAACAAAATAAATAATAATAATAATAATAAAATAATAAAATATTAATAATAATAATATATAATGATAATAATAATAATGAAATAACAAAATAAATAATAATAATAATAATAATAATATAATAATAATAATTATTATTATTATTATAATAATTATAATAACAATAATTATGATAATATATAATAATAAATAATAATAATATATATTTTACTAATAATAATAATATATAATAATAATAGTATATAATAATAATAATAAATAATATAATAATAAAATAATATGAAAATAATAATAATAATAATATATAATAATATAATGTATAATAATAATAATAATAATAAAGAATAATAAAATAAATAAATAATAAAATAATTAAATATTAATAATACTAATAATTATAATAATAATAATATAATAATAATATAATAATAATAATAATGATAATAATAATAATAAATAATAATAATAATAATAAATAACTAAATAAAAGAATTAAGGGTGAAAAAGTAATATACACGGTCAACATAAAATGACTTTTAAGTTGAAAAATAAAAAGCATCCCCTCACCTACCTTTTAGCTTTTGGCTTAAAATAAGTTACTTTGGTACCTGTCAAACACTCCAATAAATTTAAGTCAATTTGACCACCTTTTAAACCCATCCAAACAGACTCTAAATAGAACCTTCCTGCTTTTCTGCACTTCCTCCTCCCTGTCTAAGGTCACTTATTCTCTCCAAAAGCATTGAAAAATCATTCTAATTGGAATGAACGAATCGTATCCATTATGGAGTGGCTTCGAGGGAAATGATTAGATCTACCATGCTTTTTTTTTATAGTATAGTTGAGTCATTAGATCTTCTACATTTCTTGGTCATAGCACAGTTGAGTCATTAACTCTTTGAGATCACTTCTCTACAATTTCTGAAACTTATCTCTCATATAAAAACTTTTACATTCTGCGGGATTTTGTATGCTTGCCGTCTTTCTGAAGGGGACATGAAACTCCTATGTGTTGTTGTTTTCAGAGTGCAAAAATTGACTACTACTCCTCACATTACAATGGGCACTCATAGAGAAAAATGTGTTTGCATATATATAGTGTCCTTTGAGATATTAAACGCATATTCCCTCCGTCTGGAATTGTTTGTCATGTTGCGCTTATCGAAAGTCAATTTGACTAATTTTCGAAGGTAAGTTGAATCACATTAATTCAATATTTTAAACAAAAAAATTAGATATTCTAAAACTATAATAAAAGGTACTATAAATAACAATTTTTTTGCATATTAATATGATGAAAAAATATATCTTAAAATGTTAGTCAAAATTTTTATAGTTTAACTCTAAAAATAGAAACCATGACAAACAATACCGAACGGAGAGAGTACTATATTTTTTTTGGTACTATATCTTATAATGGTCTACTATTATACTTGGTAGATACTATATTTTTATGTTCACAAGATGTGTAAAAAATAAACTCAATCGATTATGATTATGTATTTTCATGTTGATAACGTATTAGGCCCGTGCGTTTTGGTTATAAACTATTTTCCAACATTTAAAAATTCATGATTTTCAGGTATCATCATTTCAGTGATGCGAAAGATATAATTATGGCTAGATATGACAACGGTAATTTGTGGTAAATGATATGTAGTGTTTTACACGAGTGGTATAGTGTTTTACCTTTTAGCTAGATGTATTATTGTTTGAGACTTGCATTAGTGTAAATAAGGTAAATTTAATTTTTGAACTCTTAAATTTGTGTAATTATAACTAAAGTTGAAGTACATTAAACACCTTTCTGTATAACCATTAAAGAGGTGTTTCCTGTTTTATTTTTTTTAGCTTCATATATATCCTATTTATAAACAATATGTTTAGGTATGTTCTTAGCTTGCTAATCTTATATAGTGTTCTTAGCCTGCTAGGATGCTCATTTTCTATGTTATACACAGAAGCCATTTCTGATCCACTTATTTATTAACCTAACTATGCATCGAGAAGAAGTTTCTAACAATTAAGTATAGATAAACATGTTTGTTAGTGAAAATCATTAGTTATTGGATTGAGGCATTGTAGTGAGCATCGTAGAAAGCTGAGTAAATAAGTCAAATGAATTAGAAAGATATTCAAAAGTATCAGAAAGATATTCAGAAGTATCATTGTCATTATCCATTTGACTAATACGGGCTTGCGTTTGAGATGACTCACACGTTTATAGTGTCTTGATCGAGTTTCTATGTTAGTACCCGATCACAAAAAAGGTGCTGAAATGTTTTGCTATTACATCTTTAATTTTTTAAAATATCTTTGATAGACTCAATTCATATAAATTGGCCTGATACAGGATATATTAATGATTTTTCTATATGGTGGTATGATTAATTCTTAAATACCAAATCTTTTCCTGAATCTATTGACGTGTTGAACTTGAGTGCTAACATTATGTGGCAAATTTGGAAAGGTAGGAATAGTTGGTTGTTTAATCAGGAAAGGTTAGAATCAGAAGATATCGTCTTTAGATCGATGTTTGAGTATGAAGAATATAAAGAATTACTAACAAAAAGTCTTTCGTCTTGTTCCTCTAGAAATCATCCCGTGATTAAATTAACAACTTTGCAAGATGGCATTTTATTGTTTACAGATGCAGGATTGCAGAATGATGATGGAAGGGCAAGTATTTGTATTGCGGCTTTGGATAGCCTTGTCACCTGCTTCATGCCCATGGAGCCCCAATCCAGTTTGTTGCGAAAGTCATGACTGCTGAAGCGATTACTATTAGGAAAACTCTTGAATATGCTATCAGTAAAGGATGGAAGAGAGTGAAGATTTTATCATGCTAAAAATGTTGTTGATATGATTCAAAAACGAGCAACGACTTCTTGGGAGATAGAAGTGTTGTGTGAAGATATTTGGAAGCTTTCAAGCATGTTCAATCATGTAGAATTTATATATATTTCTAGATTTGTGAACAAAATAGCGGATAGATTAGCTAGATACTCTATCTCTTTGTTGAAGGAAATCTCTTGAGAGAAGTTTTTCCCAAGTTGGATCATCCAAGATGCAAAGGATATGGTGAAACTATGTATCCCGTTGATGCAATAATTGAAAAGAATCTATTTCGGAGAAAAAAAAATTCATATAAAATCTACTCTTTGTTGCATGTTCTGCTTCTATTTCTTACTTTTTTGAACTTGTCCAAATACACATTTTAAGATTTGAAGTAAATACATGATCCTTCTATACATTAGTTTGACTATATTTTTATGCTTTCTCCCATAAGTTGGTGGGGTAGATGTGTCTTCTATTAGACTGTTTTGTGCTCACTCCATCAGATATGCTCCTTTTAATTGGATTTGGTAAGATATAATTGATCTTTTGATTTCAGCCTCTTACTATCTATTTCAACACAGCCAATGGCCAATGCCTTCTAAACCTTTGACATGTGAATATCGTATCTGTTTTAGCTTTTAATTAAATCCAAACGACCTTGAAAGAGGGGATCTGCCGACACACATGATTAGTTAACTTAGTTCTTATTTGCATTTTTTAGGTACCCTGTGAAGCAGAGTTAGTTCTATAATAGTTTCGACTTGGAGTTGCTTCCTAATACACGAATACACATCTTCTTACTGATAAGTGAAACTAACTTTCCCTCTGATAGCTATCACCATTTTCGGATTTATAATTGGTGATTTTAAAGTGTATTTATATTTTTGGGTACAGTCTAATACAGACACAGAAGTATAAACTTTCTAACATGTGCAGTGCTATGGCCTATGAGCTTCATTTATCAACTCTAGGTGTCTGTAACGCTAGCTTTACTATCTGCACGGAACAGTACTTATGAATCAAATAATATAGTAACTTTTACCTGTCATTTTAAATTGATGAAGATAGTAATTTAGTTAAGAGTAGACATATATCTGCTAGAAGGTATTTGCATTTAAATGATTACTGATGAAATGTATTTGTATCTATGCAACGAGGTACATTTTCTAGCTGTTCAAAATGTCTTTTTCATTCTTCATTTTAAGTACAATTACTTTACTGAAGTCTTCTTTCTCCAATGGCAAATAATATGCATCATATAAGACCTCTCTTCCAAGTTTATAGAGATATATTTAATTTGCATATTTGCTACATCAAACTGTGGTGATAATTCATAAAATGTATTCGCTTATTTAGATTTTGAACTTGAAAATCAAACGCCAACTTCCATGTGTATTGCCTACGTTTCTAAATGTAAAATATTGGAATTCCGATTGTGCAGGTCTCAGACCTTGTGTAGTGTTGCACGAAGTCTACAAACACCACTCAAGGTTCTTTTACTTTCAAGACGAAGGAAAAAAAAATTGTGTGGTAGTTTAATTAGGCACTATTTGTTGTTTTTCTTTTAATTATTATTTTGACTATGTAAAATGCATATATATATATCACCTATGAAAGTGTTCTCCAATATAACTTTTAAGTACTTACTTAGCATATTTCTGCATCAATAGAGTACGAGTGCTTATAATTTGTTTATCTTCAAGCATCATCTACTCCATACTCTAAAATTGTAGATACCTAGAAAAGGATGATTTCAAATTTGTGGTATTTTATCAAAACTACCTATAAATACAAAAATAGAATAGAAGTGAGAATATAATAAACAACTCTTTTATGAATTTGAAGAAGATTTTGCACATTAATTGGGTCCCCTAAATGTTTCAATCGTCTCTCTTCCATCATTTTAACAACAGATTTTATATTATCCGTTATTTCTTGAGTAATACGTAGATTCAATGATGAAAAATCGCTAGAAAATTGTTGATCAAGTTGGATATCTCTAGCAATTTTCTTAGATTTTGTAAATGGAGAGTGATTTGGAGTTTATCAAACCCTAAATGTGATTTCAATTACATACAATAATTGTGAAAGATTTAAACAAAAATAACATCATAAAATAAATCTTAAAAAACGGATAAAAATACATATCTTAATAAAAGGAATTGTGTGATTATCTTTATAAAATATATTATCCATTTCTTAAAAGAAAAAGACCAAAAAGAAGAGGTGGACTTTGAAATGGAGAAGAATTGAAATATGAAAATAAGAGATAGAGAAAAAGAATATTTCTTTTTTTAAACACAAGAGAAAGAATTAATTGAAAAATGCATAATTAAGGTGAGATAAAATAGAAAGTAAATTAGAATATACAATCTTTTTTAAAATAATAAAATTTTGATATTTTTACTAATATTTCTAAAGTATGAAAATTTTTACTAATTAAATTGAATTTTTCTATTATTTTGCTAATTTTCCCAGAAGTTAAGGGCTCTAGAGGGCTGTCATGGCCCCAACTCCCTCCAAATCAACCCAAACTCTGAGCTAAATGATCTTAATGAGACAAATTCAATCCGATAAGAATTGTCTCAAAATTTTATCTAGAAATTTAAAAATCACACATTACAGATGTGATTATTATTACAATAATTTAAAAATATTTTTCAATCAAATTCTATTGTGATTTGATGATATCTCACTTATCAGGAATGATACGTCATTTCTAGATTTACCTTTTTATAAATTTTCAAAAGATTTCATCTTAGATATTTGAGTGAAATCAACATTCTATCACTATATTTACCTTTATATAAATTTTTAGAAGATTCCATCTCGATATTTGAGAGAAATCAACCAACACAATTTAATGAAATTTTGATACTGTTCGATACTGGCTTTATATATTTATATGCCAAATTGTATCGTGGACTAAAAATTTGTAGGTTAAGTTTTGAACTAAATTTTTAGAAATTCAGCTAGATAATTGCAGTTTACTGAAATTATCCATTTATTTATTTGATTTATTCTTTTAAAATTACCAATTCTATAATTGGTATCCCTATTATCCTTTTGTAATACTAATTTAATTAAATAAAAAATGAGTATTAAAGTTAGTAGCAGTGGAGAATATAGCATAGTCCAACTAATAATAATATCGTTAAATTATACCTATACGCTAAACTTTTTTAAATTTTTCGTACTTGCTTTTAAAAAGGCAATTATGCTTGCAACTTGCAAGTCGACCATTCCAAAGACATCAACTTGCAATTATTCTACTGTCGGGACTTTTTTTTCCGAGTTACTCTTTTTGTTTTATATTAAAAATTTCATATCTTCTTAATTATATATTATTATTATAAATTTTACCTTTTTAAAAAAATTACACTAATTTTTTATTATATATTTATTTAGTAGTCGCTTGAAGCCAAGCTTTCAATAAATGAATATAATTAGTTTATTTTGACTAATAAAATTGATCAACGAATATTAATTAACCATTTAGTTTCATATGTTAATTAAATTCTTACTTTTAAGATCAATAACTCTTAAACGTAATATATATACTGAGGGAGTAGGCACTTTCTATTTTACGTGATAATAAAAATTTATTAATAAATTGAATAATTTTACTGTTCTTTGTTTATATTATTAGCCTCTTTTAAAAATATTTTTAGATTCGTATTAATTATATGGATAAAATGAATTTTTTAAATTAATTCTATCTTAATTATAGTAAGTGATTAAATAATAATATATAACAAATACTTTTATTAAAATTGTCTATTTAATATAAGACGAGATAGTATAATATGACGGAGACTAGAAAAGCGATAAGTCATTTTTTTTTGAAATTTTATTACTTTTGCCGTTTAAAAAAGAATAAACTAATTTGACTTAAAACAAAATTTAAAAAAAAGAAAGAAGTTTTTTTAATTTTATGGTTCTAAATTAAAGTTATATAAAATGTACCAAAATGTCATTTAATTTTGTGGTCTAAACATGCCATGTGAAAAACTTCAGTTAAATATTGCCAAAAAGAAAAATGATATTTTTTTAATAGATTAAAAAGAAAATTGAGTAGTTTTTTTTGAAAATTAATATATAGATAAAATGATAAATATATCAAGTCAATTACAATATTATTTTCTTAATAGGTGTACGAAGTGAAAAATATACTAATAAAAAGAGAAAGCGGAACATTGATTTTTTTTGTTACCTATCAGGTGGTTGAAACCCACATTGACGCTTCAACTAAATCTAAATCCCACTCTATAAAATTCATTCAAAAAATAATTTTTTTAATTAAAGATAAAACACTACCCGCCAATATAAACACAATAAATAAATATAAAAAAAGAACACTGCAATTGAGGCAAGAGACCATTCAAAAGGCACTCCTAAAGAGGAAGACTTGAGTGGAGTCAACACCCATTACTATGCATTTCATATTTAGCAATTGAAGTCTGTCTTGTTTGTTGGAAGAAGAATCAGAAAAAATGGCGAACGTAGCAGTGGAATTTCTGGTTGAGAACTTGATGCAGTTGCTGCGGGACAACGTAGAGCTAATTAGTGGAGTTAAAGAGGCTGCTGAGAGTCTACTTCAAGATCTAAATGATTTCAATGCTTTTCTTAAGCAAGCTGCCAAGTGTCACATCAACGAGAACGAAGTTCTCAGAGAACTTGTTAAGAAAATAAGAACAGTCGTTAACTCTGCTGAAGATGCTATTGATAAATTTGTTATTGAAGCTAAGCTACACAAGGATAAGGGTGTCACCAGAGTATTAGATCTTCCCCATTATAAAAGAGTCAGAGAGGTAGCTGGTGAGATCAAAGCTATACGAAACAAAGTCAGAGAGATCCGACAGACTGATGCCATTGGACTTCAGGCCCTTCAAGATGATGATTTATCTGCTAGAGGTTCAGAAGAAAGAAAGGTATCACATCCTAAACACTTTTTTTTTTGAAAAAAAATTGGGGAAATAAATTAGTGAGCAATCTAGTTACAAAGATCAATAAAATCGTGTCCTATTAACTTGATTTTATCTCGTATTTATGCCCTTGACTTTGAATGTGCATTACTAGACACTAAAACTAGTTTAAAATTGAATTAGTAGACACACTCGTCCTATGTGGTCAAAATACATGTACAACGCCATATAGGATAGACGTCATGTAATATGCATCAATCGACTTTATATAAGTTAATTAATCTGCTAGTTGTCAGCTGAATCCAAGTTATAGGATATGTTGATGTATAGCGCCTTTAATGAGAGTACATGTATGTATGTATGTGTCACTCTTGATAAATGTAACTCTTCTATCTGTCTATTATATTATATTGAATTTTTATCTTGGCTATATTAATCTAAAGCCTCCAGTGGTAGAGGAAGATGACGTGGTTGGATTTGACGAAGAAGCAGATATTGTAATCAACCGCCTTCTTGGAGAATCGAATCGTCTAGAAGTTGTTCCGGTTGTTGGTATGCCTGGTCTCGGCAAAACGACCCTAGCAAATAAGATTTACAAGCATCCTAAAATCGGGTATGAGTTTTTTACTCGTATTTGGGTTTATGTGTCTCAATCATACAGGAGAAGAGAATTATTTCTCAACATCATCAGCAAATTCACTCGAAATACAAAACAATATCATGGGATGTGTGAGGAGGATTTGGCTGATGAAATACAAGAATTCTTGGGAAAGGGAGGAAAATACTTGGTTGTGTTGGATGATGTATGGTCGGATGAAGCTTGGGAACGTATCAAGATAGCATTCCCAAATAACAACAAACCGAATCGAGTATTGTTGACCACTCGAGATTCCAAAGTGGCTAAACAATGCAATCCCATACCTCATGATCTAAAATTTCTGACTGAAGATGAAAGTTGGATATTACTGGAGAAGAAGGTTTTTCACAAGGACAAATGTCCTCCTGAATTGGTACCATCTGGAAAGAGCATAGCAAAAAAATGCAAGGGACTACCACTTGCGATTGTTGTTATTGCAGGAGCACTAATAGGGAAAGGCAAGACACCAAGAGAGTGGAAACAAGTGGATGATAGTGTTAGTGAACACCTCATAAATAGAGACCACCCTGAGAATTGTAACAAACTGGTGCAAATGAGTTATGATCGTTTACCTTACGACTTGAAAGCATGCTTTTTATATTGTAGTGCATTTCCTGGAGGCTTTCAAATCCCTGCGTGGAAGTTAATCCGTTTGTGGATTGCGGAAGGATTCATACAGTATAAAGGCCATTTATCTCTTGAGTGTAAAGGAGAGGACAACTTGAATGATCTCATCAATAGGAATCTAGTGATGGTAATGGAAAGAACGTCTGATGGTCAAATCAAAACATGTCGTCTTCATGACATGTTGCACGAGTTTTGCAGGCAAGAAGCTATGAAGGAAGAAAATCTTTTCCAAGAAATAAAGTTAGGATCTGAGCAATATTTTCCTGGAAAACGAGAACTATCCACCTACCGTCGCTTATGCATTCATTCCTCAGTTTTGGATTTTTTCTCTACGAAACCTTCAGCTGAACATGTCAGGTCATTCTTATCTTTTTCTTCGAAAAAGATTGAGATGCCATCTGCTGACATCCCAACCATACCCAAAGGCTTTCCGTTGCTAAGGGTTTTGGATGTAGAATCAATCAACTTCAGTCGCTTTTCCAGGGAGTTTTACCAGTTATATCATTTGAGGTATGTTGCTTTTTCATCTGACTCAATCAAGATTCTTCCTAAACTCATGGGAGAACTTTGGAACATCCAAACCATCATAATTAACACGCAACAACGCACTCTTGATATTCAAGCAAACATATGGAATATGGAACGACTAAGGCATCTGCACACTAACTCTTCCGCTAAGTTGCCTGTCCCTGTTGCTCCAAAAAATAGTAAGGTTACATTGGTAAATCAAAGCCTGCAAACTCTCTCCACCATAGCTCCCGAAAGCTGCACCGAGGAAGTGTTTGCAAGGACTCCAAACCTGAAAAAGCTGGGCATCCGTGGGAAAATATCTGTGCTTCTTGATAATAAGTCTGCTGCGTCGTTAAAAAATGTGAAGAGGCTAGAATACCTTGAAAACTTGAAGCTGATAAATGATAGTAGCATTCAAACAAGTAAGTTACGCCTTCCACCTGCATACATATTTCCAACAAAGTTGAGGAAGCTGACTTTATTAGACACTTGGTTGGAGTGGAAAGATATGTCTATATTGGGTCAGTTGGAACACCTTGAAGTCCTGAAGATGAAAGAAAATGGGTTTTCGGGAGAGTCCTGGGAGTCTACTGGTGGTTTTTGTTCCCTACTGGTGTTGTGGATTGAAAGGACAAACTTAGTTTCATGGAAAGCATCAGCTGATGATTTTCCAAGACTTAAGCATCTCGTTCTCATCTGCTGTGATAATCTTAAGGAAGTCCCCATCGCCCTAGCTGATATACGCAGTTTCCAAGTCATGATGTTGCAAAATTCCACCAAAACAGCAGCAATATCTGCACGTCAAATACAAGCCAAAAAAGACAATCAAACTCAACAAGGGACTAAAAACATTGCCTTCAAGCTTTCCATATTCCCTCCTGATCTCTGATTGTGTGCACTTCTCCTTCACAGGTCAGTTTCATATAATTAGATAGCAGAACTGACAAATCACAATCTTTTTTGACATTCAAAGTAGTACTCCCTCCATCCATTTTTTCTTGTCCATTATATTATTTCTGGATGTCCAACAATACCTGTCAAATTTACAAAATCAATGAATGTTTGTGTATTTTACCCTTGCTATTAAATACTATTCATTTTTCAATACTCATATTATTTATTGCTTTTTAATCTCTGTATCAAGTCAATAATGGACAATTATTGTTGGACAGAGGAAGTATTAGTCATCATCAAATGTTGCATAGCCCTTCCTTTGACAAGCTTTATCAGTTAGTAATGTGACACAGATTTTAAAAATTACCTACTCTTTATGTTTTTCTTCTTTTGCAATTATGTATTTCCCCTTTGGTTCGTTCCACGTTTGTTGCTGAACCTGCGGCTTGCGATAAACATGTATTAGATCACGCCTTTCTTGGCAGAGTTTCATACTACAATGTATTATATTTAGAAAATGAAAGCTGATTTTATTTATTGGTGCAGGTCCTCAATGAATCACATTGCATGAGGGCTGGTACCCTAGCTTGGATAAAGAAACAGCCTATATCTATCTAGTGTTTCATAATTCTTGAGTCAATGTCAGTTTTTCATGGTTGTTGTCTTCTTGATTGTGGCCATAGCCTGTATGTTCTTGATTTTGTGGTATGTTAATCTGTATGAACAATGTATTTTGTACTTACAATAAGAGTTGATCTATTGTGTAGTCTTTGGCTTCAGAGCTGTCACTTGTGTAATATTGTAAGAAATTATATCCATGGAGGTTCTAGGCTTGGATATTGTTTCGTTTGGAAGCTTGGAGGAAGTATTATGAAAATACTTTCTCCTATACCTTCACCCGGTCAAATTGGACGTTACTCTTAACTCTAAGCAGAGGTGGATCCAAGATTACGCCTGTGCGTTCTTATTGAGGTTTTTGTCGGGCTATTGGTAAAATATTTGTGCTTAAAAATTCAGCTTATTCATTTTTAACTATACTAAACCGCCAACCGAATTATTGAAGTTCTAAGTATTGAGTTCTATCTATGGTTATTGAAAACCTTGCATTAAGTCGTTCACGATCATAATTTAACATGAATCATATTTTAAGAAGTCTTTTATACAAACATTTTTTAATTTTTCTTTAAGACATAAGCTTCGAGTTGAGTAAAGAGTAAGAACAAAATTTATTTGTTAAAAAATTATACTGGAACTAAGTATTTCCAAGAGTTAAAATGTTCACATTTAAGCAAGAATGGAAACATTGATTTCCAATAAAACTTTTAAGCTAAGTTTTGAGTAATCATCTCAAATCAAAGAAAAGGTTGTTTCAAAAATATATGAGCTGAATATATTTTGGGAGTAGTATTGAACACTGATATCGCACGAGTTCAGATAACTCAAGTCTCCCTAAACCATGTAGTCATCATGGGTAGAAAGGATCATACTTTTTAGATGATTCCTTAGTGCTTTTTAGCATAGACTAGTGGATCCACTTAGTTAAGGTGTTCTATATGACGACAAAGTATATGACAGTTCTAGCAGCGTGGACAAGACGTTGTATCATCACTTAGGCTCATAGTGATGGTTGTCCATTAGAGAAACTCCCACAACAATATTTTGTATTTTCATATACAAACAAAGTTTATTTTATATCCTTGTAATAAACTAAGTATATTGTATTCTTCATTACATTGAGTTACTATCTACAATTTTACATCTTTCCATATATATTGCATTTTTTACTATTGTTTTATCCTTGAGTATCATGAGTTCAACCTTTCGAGTTGAGTATCTTGAGTTGATCTGTGTTTCATTGTGTCGGGTACCTTATTGTTGAGTTTCACTGAGTTGAGAACCTTATTACTGTGTTTAGGGGTGTACAAGTCAAATTGTAAAGTCAAACCGAACTGATGAACCAAATCAAATCGGAAAAAAAAAATTGACTTATGATTTGGTTTGATAGGTTTGGTGGTTGAAAAAAAAAATCAACCACTCTTGGTTTGGTTTGATATTAGAAGGAAAAAAAATCAAAGCGCACCCAAACCACACACACACACATAATTAAAATTTTATTTGTAGATAAAAGATATTATTTACATATAATCTACTTTGTTGATATATTCTTAGTTAGTTTAAAATTTTCAGTTTTATATATTTTATTTCAAATTTGGGCTTGTAAAATTTTATAAATATTATATATATATTATTTAATTTTATTTATAGCTAAAACTATTATTTTTAATTTACTATGTTAATATATATTGTTAGTTAGTATATAGTTTTCAATGACTCTCTCTCTCTCTCTCTCTCTCTCTATATATATATATATATATATATATAGTTAAAAAATACTCCTTCCGTTCCAAAAAAAATGACCTAGTTTGACTTGGAACGGAGTTAATGAAAAGAAAGAAGACTTTTTAATCTTGTGGTTCTAAATTAAAGTTATGTGAAATGTATCAAAATGCCCTTTAATCTTGTGGTCTTAAACTTGTCACGTGGAAAGTTAAAGTTAAAGTGTTGTTAAAAAAGGAAAGGGGCCATTCTTTTTTAAACAAACTAAAAAGAAAATAGGGACATTCTTTTTTGAAACGGAGGGAGTATTATTTATGATCTGGTTTGTTAATATATTTTTAATTTGTTTATAGTTTACAATGTTTATATATTTTATTTCAAATTTGGACTTGTAAAAATTGTAAATATTTTATTTGTATTAAGATCCGAAGTTACATTAATTTGTTATAGTTTTTCAAATTCGAAGGTTATAATATACTTTGTAAATATTTTTTGTATTCAGTTTGTCTCTAGCCTTTAATCTTATTAATTTAACATAATGAACGATTTCAAAAAAAATATTTTGTACTCGTGTGAATTTTACAATCTTTTCGAAAAATTCTATTCACTTTTTTAAGTTTAGTTTATCATACAAGAAAGTAAAATAACATTTGATTGATTTTTCAAATACAATATAGTTGTAAAAAATCAAAAAAATTGAAAAAAACGACTTTATATGGTTTGATTTTATTTTTAGATTTAAGAAATCGACATAATTGGTTTATATTTTAATGAAAAACCAAAACGAAATGACCTATGTACACCCTTAACTATGTTGAGTATCTTATCCTTAAGTACTTCTGAGCTGAGTAAGTTTAAGTATTGAGTATCATTGAGTATTTTTTTAGTTGAGTAAGTTTGAAAAGAGGCAAGTATGTTTCTTTTTTTATCAACTCAAGCTTATGTTTGTGTTTTAGAATTTCCCTAAAATGCTCGTACATTCCATGTACTGAGCCATTTGACCTCCATCCTTTCATGATGCAGATTCATATGATTAAGATCATTAATAGGAGATTTGTTGATATCACATGGAGTTCGAGTTAGCTATGGTGAGCCTCCTTCATTTACTTTTCAGTTTTGTCAAGATGTCATCGAGTTTTGTTCCGACTTCCATCTTTGTCATTTAGAGGCTTCATAGATAGAAAGTAAAGTTTGAGAAGTTTGTTTCATTTATCTTATTAAATGTATGAAAGAGTTGAGTTGCTTATTGTTGATTACTTGAATATTCTATTTTATTCAAAGCTACTCATTTGAGTTAAAAATTTGTAAGTTTCATAAATTTTATTCTGTTTTAAGCTCTGTATGCTTAAGTTAGTCTTCCACTTGTAGTCAGCCATGATGAGGGTTCGCTTGAGGACCAACAATGATTCTCGAGTGTCGACCACCTTCAGGGCGTAGGTTCGGGTCGTGACACTTATGAATCCTTTTTTGTGAGAAAAACTCTTTCACAATAATGATTTGAGTAATGTGTGAGAAATCATTTCGCAACAACAACATTGATACTTTACTTTCAAAGTAACCTTAAATCATTTATATTAATTTTGGAAAAAAGTCGGAAAAGTATTCCAACTTTGGTCGAATTTGTTGTGACGATAATAAACTTTCATGAGGACCTATTACCTCCCTAGACTATTTAATATCGTATTTTGAATATATATATTTGCCCACGTGGACATAAAAATAATGCAAAATTATAAATAGTAATGTGTCCATGTGGACACATATATACCTTTAAAATACATTATCAAATAGTTCAAGACGTAAAAAATACAGTATTAATAGTTAAGGAGGTAATAGATTCTCATGAAAGTTTAGTATCACAACAACAAACTCGATCAAAGTTGAGGTATTTTTCAGACCCTTATCCCTATTAATTTCATAAAACAACATGCATATCTTTATAAATTCATTTTTATAGTTCATAAGTTTCTTTATATGATCATAATCTAGAATTGATGGATCATGCATGGGTTCATGTGGATCTAACTTTAAAACATGTGATTACTTCAATTCATGCATAAAAAGATCGAAAACAATCAATTAAATCATAATTGAAAAGAACTCATGAATATTGAATAAAATCCTAATTTTGATTGGAGATTCTGAGTTATAAAATTGGAGAATTTAGGAACTCTATGGAGGAAAGGACTCCATAGGTGAACACTAACATACCTTAGCAATCAAAAGTGAATTGGAGCTCTGCAAGCCAAACCCTGCCTTTCTCCTTCCTTAGTTCTCGAGGGAAGTGATCTTGGAGGGAATTTAGAGATGTTAGAAGAATGATATAGAATGACTAGTTTTTAGGCTTAAAAGACTTATATCAGACTTAGAATTAGGATCAAATTAAAGTACCCATTTTAGGCATTAATCAATTAGGAAGACTTAAAAGCCCTTGAAAATAACAATCGACCCATCCTACATTTGAACCTATGGTCTGTAGGTCTTTCAACGGACTGTCCTGGTCAACCATAGAAATGATCAGAGTCTATTAATTTTGACCAACTTTAGACGGAATCCATGCACGAATCGTAGGTCTTCCTACGGTCCGTACATGTCAACCGTAGAAATTAACTTTAAGTTTTAAAACTTCACTAAGTCTTAGGGTCACTTACGAGACCTATCAACAACTCGTAGATGGGATGACGGGTCGTCCTAGTGAACCGTTTGAAGAAATTAATTTCTCCATTCCTTTGATTGTCACCGACAATCTGCAGAAGCTTCTACTATCCATAGATGAAAATCGTATACACAACATGAAACCCAAAAATTTTATTTTCTCCTTTTCCAAATTCTGAGGTGTTATAAACTTACAATACTTTTATTATTAAGAAAATAAACAAAATTAAAACTTTCATTAATTCCAAAGATAAATTTAAATCATCAATAATATTTTTTCAAAAGATTACTATAATTATTATTTGAGAAAGCTGATAACAGAAAAAATGATAATAATCGAGATAATCTTTAAATTAATATATCATCTATCACCACATCACTAGTCATTCTCATTTTTCAACTAATATTTACATTGTCTGTTCTTTATATATTTCAAAGAACGAAACGATAAGAGGTATACGAGTCTGACAAAAAATCGATAACATAATGCTATAAAATCTCTATCATATTAGTCTTAGGCATGATTATCTAAAAAGTTATTTACGGTGGTGTCATTTTCTATGAGAGTTGTTTTATTTGTATATTATTTATAAGAAATCACCTGAAAAATATAGCATATAAAAATCATTACATCAATAATAATAATAATAATAATAATAATAATAATAATAATAATAAATAGCAAAAATTATTTTAAAACAATAACAATCAAAATAAACGCCAAAGGTATGTTTTTTACCTCTAGGATCGGACCTATGTTTTTACCATTTTACGTATGAGACTTACAACCTAAATTCTAGAAGTCGCATCTTCACTTTTCATTCTGAAATATTTTTCATACTCTCCACCCCCGAAACTTTTCCCGAAAACGGCTTTAAAAACACTTAGAATCCACTGTGTAATTGACAATTTGGCTACGTGGAAAATTTTGAAGTAAAATGGAAGAAGAAGAATTAAGAAGAGCTGCATTTGGCATTGCAACTTGCAAGTTTTTCATCTAATTTTGGACTTAATTATTTTGTTTCTGACTTTTTCATATACCTATTGTCATTATTATTATTCCATAAACACAATTTTAGATATACATACTAATAATAATAGTATTAAATAATATTAGTATTTACTGTGTACTAATCCTAGTCCTATTAGGATTAGTACTCCTTAATCCTAGTCCTATTAGGATTAGTACTCCTTCCTATATCTCCTATATATATCTCCCATGTATTCCCTTATTAGGTTAACACTTCAATACAATCAATATTCCTTCATGGTATCAAGAGCCAGAAAATCTAGATCTTCTTTTCTCTAGGTTTTTTCTTTCTTTAGGGCACCGATCGTTCCCTCTCTTCTCTTGGGCGGCGGTAGCCATGACAACCGAGGTGGATCCTCTCGATTCACTTCCTTCTGGCGTTAAACTCCTTCTCAGGCATCTTCATGCCCTAATTCCCGAAAAATTATCAGACATAAATTACCCTACATGGAAAATCACCGTTCTTACAGCCCTTGAGGCCAATTACCTTCTCAAATACGTCGATGGAAGCACAGAACCGCCGCCGGCAGTCATCACCGCCACGGACAAATCAGAAAAAACCAATCCGGCCCATGCCGCCTGGAAAGCCGTGGATGGCCAGATCCGATCATGTTTGATTGCGGTCATCTCTCCCACGGTTCAGAAACACGTCCGATCCTACACAACTGCTTCAGCCCTGTGGACGGCCCTCGCAACACGCTATGCATCAATTTCCCACTCTCATATTTTTCAATTGCGTGATCGTCTCCACACAATTACCAAAGGCACGAAAACTATGGCGGAGTATTTAGACGAGGTCTCCACCATCATCACAGCCCTCGACACCGTGAACGAAATCATTCCCGAAAAAGATCTCGTCATGTGCGTCGTTCGGGGGCTCCCATCAGCTTACTCCTCCATTAATCAGGCGGTTCGCATCAGTCCAACGCCCGTTGACCTGGCTACTCTCTCCTCGTGGCTAAAAAGTGAAGAAATCAACGTGGATCTGGAGAGCAAACTTCTTCTCCGAGAAGCCGCTGTTATGGAGCCGGCCACCGCCCTCACCGCAAGCCAGAACTATCGCGGGGGGCGTGGTGGCGGCCGGCAGGGGAGCCGCGACGGCTACGGCAGAAACAGCGGAGGCCGCGGGCGCGGCGGTCGGCAGGGCAGTCGTCCGCCGTACGACGGTCAGCAGCACGGCAGCAACAACAGCCTGCACTCCTTCGGCAGCGGCGGGCAGTCATCTTCCAGCGGCGGGCAGGGCACTTACGAGCGGGATCGTCCAACTTGTCAAATCTGTCAGAAAACAGGACACACCGCTGTTCGTTGCTGGTTTCGGTATGAGGAGAGCCGAAATAGTGATAACCGTGCCAATTATGCATCTCAAGCCGGCCCTTCCTCTGAATGGCTGTTGGATACTGGGGCCAACATGCACGTTACTTCTGATCTATCCAAGCTTAACGCTCCAAATCCATATCATGGCTCCAATGGTATTACTGTTGGCAACGGTGAGTCCCTTAATATTTCTCACACTGGCACGGGTACCATTAAAACCCCCACCGCTATCTTTCACCTAGGTAACCTTACCCACGTCCCTTCTATTAAATCCAATCTCCTTTCAGTTCACCAATTCACAAAAGACAATAATTGCTCACTCTTGTTCACCTCTAATGATTTTCAGATCCTAGACAATACTACCAAGAGGGTGATTTTTCAGGGCCCCTGTGAGCATGGTCTGTACGTTCTTCCTGGCACAAGTTCGTCTGCCCACCCAGTTTCAGAAAGCGTTCCTGTGGCTCCGGTGGCTCTTTCGGCTGATGGCCACAGTCTGTTGTGGCACAGTCGTCTGGGTCACCCGTCTACTCAAATAATAAATTCTTTAATGTCTCAATTAGGTTTTTCTTCCATTCATGTAAACAATTGTGACTCCTGTTCAATTGCTAAATCTCATAAATTACCTTTTACTTTATCTGAGAAGCGTACAACTGCACCTTTTCAACTTATTCATTCTGACCTATGGGGTCCTACTGCTGTTCCTTCATTTGCTGGTTTTCGCTATTATATTTGTTTTGTGGATGATTTTACAAAATACACTTGGTTGTACCCACTAAAACACAAATCACAGGCATACACCACCTTTGTCACTTTTGAAAAAATGGTCAAAACACAATTCAATTCTCATGTTAAACTTTTTCGAAGTGACAATGGAAAGGAATATGTCAATAACATCTTTGGCCAGTTTCTGCAATCCCTGGGAATTATACATCAAACCTCCTGTCCATACACTCCCGAACAGAATGGGGTGGCTGAGCGTAAGCATCGCCATCTCATTGAAACGGTGGTTACTCTTCTACATCAATCTCATCTCCCTGTCTCCTTTTGGGTAGAAGCTCTAGCCACCGCAAACTACCTCATTAACAGAATGCCCAGTCACACTCTCTCCAACAAATCACCCTATCAACTCCTTTACCAAGAACTTCCCAATTATACCAACCTCCGCGTCTTTGGGTGTCTTGCCTACCCTTGGCTACGCCCTCATATTACTCACAAATTACAACCCCGATCCCGTCCTTGTATTTTTTTGGGCTATCATCCTACCTCCAAGGGTTATCGCTGTCTTGACCCACAAACTCATAAAGTCTACATATCTCGTCATGTCAAATTTGTCGAAAATGAGTTTCCCTACGAGTCTATTTCCTCCTCCACAAATACATCATTCATTGGCGTCCTTCCCCTTTTTCCAACATACTCACAGGGTCCCTCACCACCTTCCCCCACACCTCCACCCACTACCCAACCACCCCTCATCACCCCTTCGACCGTCACCCACAATACACCCGCAACCACCACCCACACTCACAACCAACCCGAACCACCCCATACCCACAACATCTCCAGCCCGATCCGTTTTGGGTCCTTCCCGGCCACCCCCGAATCACCACCGCCCGTGCCACCCCCCAATACTCATCCCATGTTAACCCGTGGCAAAGCCGGTATCTTTAAACCCAAAACCTTTCAGGCTACCATACTACCAAATACACCCCTTCCCGATAGTGAACCAACAACCTACTCTGTTGCCTCAAAAAATGCTTATTGGCGTCATGCTATGGATGACGAGTTTAAGGCTTTGACTGATCAGAAAACTTGGGTTCTTGTACCTAAGCCCCATGGGCGGCACCCAGTGGGCTGTAAATGGGTGTACAAAATTAAACACAATGCGGATGGCAGTATTTCCAGGTACAAGGCTCGTTTGGTTGCTAAAGGCTACAATCAGGAGTATGGGCTTGATTACTCCGAGACATTCAGTCCTGTTATTCGGCAGGAAACCATTCGCCTGGTACTGTCACTCGCCGTTCACATACCTATTGTCATTATTATTTTTCCATAAACACATTAACATATCTTTTGACCTAGAAAAAAGCTAAGAGCTGAATTTCTATTGTGACGAAATTCAATCATCACCTATTGTATATGTTGAGCCAAAAATTCTTACCTAATATAATCCAATCATCAACTATTGTGATAAATGACCATTCGTCCACCTTTACTTGCAAATGAAGTACAATTTCCTTGTTGGAACTATTCAAATTTACAGGACCATGAAAAGACACATAATTGTCTGTTGATGATTTAAAACAGGTTGACTTTATACCTGTTTTCCTGGGACAGAATATTAATCATGCAATCAATGAGGCCTATAAGCACAAGTATAGTCATTTGCTATCGAAACATCGAGAGTTCATACTTAAAATTTGAGATTGTTTAGTTGGCCGGAATTGAAAAACTCCATATTCATCCATTAAATAAAAGCTTCTTCAAATTTTAATTTTAAAATTCGATATCCCGCAAACATGAATCGTTTCAAGGGAATAATATATCAAAAGACATCGCAAGGAACTCATATCTAAAATTTGGAATTGTTAGAAGGGATGTGTGTTGATCGAGATTTCTTTTTTTTTTCTGGGGGATGGGGAGTCCGAGCAAATGCATATGTATATACATATGTGATACACTGTTATAGACTATATATGCAATATACACTATTTATACAATATAGATTAATTACATATACATACAACCGTTTTTTGTTGTCTGTACAGCTATCTACAAGATCCTTTTATCTTTTACTTGTATAGGTGTTTATTTTTTTAAAACAAAATGTGGAGTCTTTTAAGAGAATAACAAAAACCTGTATTTCAAAAGCTAATAATATAGTGTTTTTTTTCCAAAAAGATCTTTTTGAAAAATTTGGCCAAAATACTCCAAAATAAACGATCGACCAAACATACTATGGTTATAATATGAAAACAACACCACAATTGTGGTATAAATAATATTGGGATTGTTAAGCCTGAAAAAGTGTCAAATGAAATAATCCTGTATATTATCCCACAAACCAAACAATCCTTATATAATCATGTACTGATATTACATATCATCAACGGAGGTTTTAAATTGTTTCAATTACCCTTACTTAAACAAGTTATCGGTGTTGAGATTCAAACAATTCATTATTGGCATAAAAGAATTATATAAATGTAGAAAACTGCAAATCCTGAACTGCCAGGGGACTTGTGACAGTTGGATTACATTAACTCACACGAAAATAGTTTAATTGCCGCTAAATAACACTCACTTTGTACACTTTGTGATGAATCTGATAATCGTTTTTCTTTGTTAGTTTTGCCTGAAGATGAATTCTGAGCAAACTCTGAGAGCCCTTGACGCAAAGCCTCAAGATTTACCCCATTGTCCACCAATATGCTAGTAGTCACACCCATCTTTGAAACCTACCAAGAATAAAACAACCATGTGAGTCTCCGAATTGCATGGCAGTACTACAAAAAATATTTCAGGCTACAGGTAGGAAATAATAGATCAAAAGGTCAACTAATAACACGAGTGATATGGTTTTTCTCTTTTTTTTTGTAGGAGCAAATTCACAATGAAGATATTTTACCACCGATCCTCATCATCAAAATGATGGAATTAATGCATCAATGTTTAGTCTTTCGAAATTGTCTCTTAGTTTTTCAAGAAGTCTCTTTAGAATTTCGTAGTACATGTATCTAGTAAATTGTGATAAATGTATTTAGTTATTTGTGCAAGACTTTTGGTTTTCTGTTTTGAGTAGTATATATAGTGATGTAGTTGATGATTGTAATCATCTCAAGTGGCAATAAGTAGCCTATAATAAACTTGAGGATTTTTTAAAGATATTATTTTTCCTTCCATATTTCCTACAAATTGGGATCAAGAGCAGGTTTTCGTTCTTAATATGGGGTTAGGTGAAGAAAAAAATATGGCATCCAAAACAAATGAAGGTGCTGATTCTTCAGTTGTTCTTACTCCATTTTTTGATGGAACTGATTTTGAATACTCGAAGATAAGAATGATAACAAATTTGAAAGCTGAAAGTTTGTGGATTATTTTTGTAAATGGCTTTGAAGATCCAGAAACGATGGTGATCTTACAACAGCAGAGATGAAAAATCTTGAGGCTAAGTATCGTCAAGATGCAAAAGCCTTGAGAAAAATCCAAATGGAGTCTCAAGAGCATATTTTGCGAAAATTGCTACTTGTGAGACTACAAAGGAAGCTTGGGATTTTCTGGAAACTGAGGTGTATGGTGACGAAATGGTACGCATTATAAATCTTCAAACTCTTAGAAGAGAGTTTCAAAATTTAAAGATGATAGAATCCGAAAAAATTGATGAATATTGCACAAGAGTCATGAATATTGTTAATGAAATGAAAAATCATAGTGATACAATTTTTGACCAACAAGTTGTGGAAAAGATTCTAATTAGTGTCACAGAAAAGTATGAGTACATAGTTGCTATCACTGAGGAGACGAAAGATCTTTTTAAGCTTTCCATCAAAGAGCTAGTTGGATCATTTCTTGCACACGAGAAGCGAAGATTTTTTTGTGAAGATCAACCGAAAGAGACTACTTTCCAGTCTAAAACAAATGAGAATTCTCAAAATTTCTCAAAAAATCATCAGAAGAAAAATCACAAGCCAAAAAAGAAGCAGCATCATGATGGTTCTTTTAAGAAGGTTGAAGAAAAAGGTGAGAAAAAATCTAGTCTTTTTTGTAAAGTTCGCAAAAAGACTAATCACAATGCAGAAAAATGTTGGCACAAAGGCAAGCCCCAATGTAACTTTTATAAAAAGTTTGGCCGCGTTGAAAAGGATTGTTGGCACAAGAAACGGGAGCAAGCAAAGTTTTGTGAAAAACAGGAGGAAGAAAGGGAAGAAAACCTTTTCTTTGCTTCTAAATCTGATGCTTCAACAAAAAGCAATGAATGGTATGTTGATAGTGGTTGTAGTAATCACATGACTAGAGTTGAGAAGGCTGTCCTCTCAATTAATAATAGCATCGCTACTAAAGTAAAGATGGGGAATGGAGCCTTAGTTGATGCGAAAGGTAAAGGTACTTTCGATCAACATGAAAGGATGCGGTAAGCAAATTCATGATGTTCTTTATGTTCCTGACTTGGAAGAAAATTTGCTTAGTGTTGGTCAAATCATGGAAAATGGTTATTCTCTTGTGTTTAGAGATATTTATTGCACGATTTATGATAAAATTGAGCCAAATCAAGTCATTGTTGAAGTAAAGATGATAAAAAGAAACTTCCCTTTGCAATTTCATTACAATGCATTAAAAATGAAATTGTAGATGATTCATGGCTTTGGCACAAAAGATTTTGTCACTTGAATTTTCATGGTTTAAAGCTTCTCAAACAAAAAGACATGGTGCAAGGCCTTTCGGAGATACATACTGAGGTGGATACATGTGAAAGTTGTATAATGGGAAAGCAACACATGAAGTCTTTTCCAAAAGGGGTGTCTTGGAGAGAAAGTGTACTTTTGGAACTAATTCATATCGACATTTGTGACCAATGAAGACTCAATCTCTTGGAAGTCAAAGGTATTTTCTAATCTTTATTGATGATTTCTCAAGAATGACTTGGGTTTATTTCTTGAAAGAAAAGTCAGAAGCATTTGCTACATTCAAGAAATTTAAAGCCCTTGTTGAGAAGCAAAAAGGTTGCAGCATCAAAATCATTCGCAGTGATCGAGGAGGTGAGTACACAAGTCGAGAATTTGAAGAAAATTGCAAAAATGAAGGCATTCAGAAGCAACTTACAGCAGGGTATACTCTTCAACAAAATGGTGTATTTGAAAGAAGAAATAGAACAATTGTTGAAATGGTCAGAACTATGATGAATGAGAAAGGGCTGCCAAAATATTGGGCAGAAGCAGTGCATACAGCAGTTCACATCGTTAACAGGTGTTCAACAAAGGCACTAAAGGACAAGACACCAGTTGAAGCTTGGAGTGGAATTAAACCTTCTGTAAGTCATTTTAAAATTTTTGGGTGTATTTGTTATGCTCATGTACCTGTTGAGAAAAGAACAAAATTGGATGAAAAAAGTAAAAAATGTGTCTTTCTTGGTTATAGTGATGTGACAAAAGGATATAGGCTTCTCGATGTCAAAACTAACAAATTTGTTGTTAGTAGAGATGTCATTTTTGATGAAAAAACAACATGGAATTGGGAGGATAAAAAGATAGAGAATACAGCTATCATGTCTTCAAATGAAGAAGAGTATGAGAAAGATGAAGATGTCTCTCAAGGGGAGAAATCCCAGATTCAGAATGAAGAACCGCCTCCAAGAGGAACAAAAATGTTGAGTGACATTTATCAAAGATGTAATTTTGCCGGTGTTGAGCCAGAAAATTATGAAGAAGCAATAAAGCATGATGTTTGGAAGAAAGCCATGGAAGAATAAATTCGAATGATTGAAAAAAATAATACTTGGGAGCTTGTTGCTATTCCTAGAGAAAGAGAAGTTGTAAGTCTAAAATGGATTTACAAAATCAAACTCAATCAGGAAGGAGATATTCAAAAGCACAAAGCAAGGTTGGTTGTTAGAGGCTTCACGCAAAAACCAGGTATTGATTTTTATACTTTCTCTCCAGTTGCTCGTCTTGAGACAATTAGAGCTGTAATTGATGTTGCTGCACAAAAGAAATGAAGATATTTCAACTTGATGTTAAATCAACATTTCTGAATGGAAAACTTGATGAAGAGATTTATGTTGAGCAACCTCAAGGATTTTTTGTTCAAGGGAGAGAAGAAAATGTGTATAGGCTAAAAAAAGTTCTTTACAGGATGAAGCAAGCTCCAAGAGCCTGGTACAATGAAATTGATACATACTTTTTAAAAATTAATTTTCATTAAAGTAAAAGCGAATCCACTTTGTATGTGAAGAAAGAACATGACAGCATTATCATTGTTTGTCTCTATGTGGATGGTTTGCTCTTTACAGAAAATGATGTAAAGATGATGCAAAATTACAAACAAGATATGATGCAAGCTTATGAAATGAGTGATCTTGGGTTTGCTAAATTATTTCTTGGGCATCGAAGTTTCTCAAGTGAAAGAAGGGATTTTCATTTTTCAAAAGAAGTATACTAAAAGTATTCTTCAAAAATTCAAAATGATGGATTGCAGGTCTGTGGCCATACCATATGTCACGACCCAAAACGGGCCGCGACTGGCACCCACACTTAACCTACTATGTGAGCGAACCAACCAATCTAAACCCCAACATTTCAACTATAAATAACAAAATATAATGCGGAAGACTTTAACTCATTAATGAAATTCGATTAAATAACTTATAAAAACTCAATACTATTTATTCCCAAAACCTGGATGTCATCACCACAAGAACATCTATCCTCAAATTACTAATCTAAGAGTATCTAAGAAGCTAAAATAAGTAAAAATCTAGTCCATGCCGGAATCTCAAGGCATCAAGACATGAAGA
>NC_028646.1:47234540-47304239 GCF_001406875.1 Solanum pennellii | reverse complement strand
GCTGTGACGGTCCGTCCTGCAGGTCCGTCGCAAAGTTCAGAGAGTTAATTTCTGTGGAAGATGTGTGACGGTCCGTCGTGCCCACGACGGTCCGTCCTGCCATTCCGTTACGAAGTTCAGAGAGTCGATTTCAGTACCCAAATTTCAGAATTCTAAGTGTTTTGGAACGAGACCCCCACGACGGTCTGTCGTGCCCATGACGTTCCGTCGTGGGATCCGTCGACTCAGCCAGTTTTTCCAGAAATAAAATCTGCTGCTCAAAATGACTAAACAGGTCGTTACACCATAGCAGCAAATGAGAAGTTTAGAAAAGATGATAAAGAAAAGAAAGTTAATAGCTCACTTTTTAGGAGTTTGATTGGAAGTTTGCTATATCTTACTTCAACAAGGCCAGATATTATGTTTGCTGCTAGTTTATTATCCAGATTCATGCAAGAACCAAGCCAAGTGCATTTTGGAGCTGAAAAGCGTGTTCTACGCTACTTGCAAGGAACAATGGATTATGGGATAATGTAGAAATTTGGTGGAGATTTAAACTTAATTGGTTATTCTGATAGTGATTGGGCTGGAAGTATAAATGACATGAAGAGTACTTCTGGTTATGCTTTCTTATTTGGATCAAGCATTTGTTCTTGGTTATCAAAAAGCAAAGTGTTATTGCTCAATCCACTACAGAAGCAGAATATGTTTCAGCATCCAAGGCTACTTCTCAAGCTATTTGGCTTAGGAGAATATTTGGAGACATTGGTGAAATAAAAAGGGACTGTTCTGTATTGTGATAGCAAATCAGCAATAGCAATTGCCAAGAATCCAGCCAGCCATGAAAGATCAAAGCATATTTCCATCAAGTATCATTTTATCCGAGAAGCACAAGAGAAAGGTGAAATTCAGTTGCATTATTGTCAGACAGGAGAACAACTTGCTGACATCTTCACCAAAACACTTCCTAGAGAAAAATTTTGCTATCTTCGAGAACGCATTGGAGTTATCAAGCAAATGCATTAAGGGGGAGTGTTGTAATTAATGCATCAATGTTTAGTATTTCAAAATTGTATCATAGTTTTTCAAGAAGTCTCTTTAGAATTCGTAGTACATGTATCTAGTAAATTGTGATACATGTATTTAGTTATTTGTGCAAGACTTTTTGTTTTCTATTTTGAGTAGTATAAATAGTGATGTAGTTGATGATTGTAATCATCTCCAGTGGCCTTAAGTAGCCTATAATAAACTTTAGCATTTTCTAAGGATATTATTTTTCCTTCCATATTTCTTACATTAATTAGTTGTCCACTATGATCCCGACTCATTGTTTATTCTTTGCATGAAAAGAGTTCCTTTTGTTGACAACAAATGTTTCAGACTTCAGACAAAATTATCCTATAAATTAATTAGATATATACTCAGCAGTGTTATTACCTAATTAATGATCGATTAGTTTTTTTTCCTCTTGAGGGCTCTTTGGCATAATAAAACTACTCGCTGTAGAAGTAGGAGATTTACTGGGATTTGCCTTCAAAGGTTAGCTATTGTACTCCAGATAACTCATTAATCTAATATCATTTGCAGTTCATCTCTTTTACTTTTGCTCCTCTCTTTTTGTAACAAGGACTTGGTTCACCATGCAATTTAAACCGTTTAGTGCAAGAATTCTTATACTATTAGCCATAGTAGCTGAAGGAGCATTATGTTATACTTTTTGCTGTAGGAACATTATGTCATACTTTTTATTTCCTTTTCAAAAGCTTCTTACTTCTACAGATTTCAAAATCTCAGTTCATGGCTTTTTTCCAGCTTTGCGCATTCTAATTCCCAGCCACTGGAGAGTCCATTCTTGTAAGACCAAGTCTTCTAGCATTTGTGGCAACATACTTTACCACAAAACTGGGTGCTATCTATGTTACATGGATCCTTCATATTGTTTGGTGTCAATTTCAAGCGGGAGGGTGTGAGTTATTTCTATTTTTGATAAGCACTTGGTTTGAAACTGGCTGGATAATGAATGGGCCTATCCCTCTACCGTTCTCCACTTAAATACCAGACTTTTGGCTGCGAAGAAGTTCCAACCCGTGAGATGTGACTAACCCACACATTAAACGTTGCACTCTTCCCACTAAATCAAAGAACTTGGGACAATAAGGGTGTGAACTTCATGCAGATTTTTTAAAAAACCACAAAAAGTTGAAACCATCTATTAGAAATGTATTGCACACGAGTACATGCATCATATAATACTACAACTCTTAATTAAATGGGGCAAAACTCAACTTCATCATACCATATGAAGACATGGTAAATACTTCCTCCATTTCAATTTATCCATCCTACTTGCATTTTAGATTGTTCAAAAAAGGGCCAAAACTACCCTCTGACTATTTGAAATAGATCAAATATACCCTTTAACTATTTTTAGGCTCAAAAGTCAAAACTACCCCTCCCGTCTAACTGTTGGATCACTTCTATCCTCCCTTTTAATGGACCAATACATGACACCCCAACATGTAAATAATAAAGCAACACGGATGTCCACCTAAGCACCAATTTGACTAATCCAACCACCTATTAAGAACCCCGACCTCCCCTTATAGTCCTATTTCATTCCTACTCCATTTCTTCCCCCCACACCCTCCTTTTGAGTGTATAAGGTCCTGACTATGTTGAATCAAGGGAAACAATTTGTATGTTCCTGTCCAAAGGTTAATTTTTAAAAATCAAGCTTGACGACGTGGTAAAGAAAAGAGAGAATTATAGTTTTCCATTTGCAGTTTACAGATGGGTTAGCTCTATCTCTGAATGGGAGACGCTTCTCAATTGCTAATTGACAGAATGAAACTGAATTATGGAACCGAAAATGATTACTTATGACCGACATTAAGACCTAAAAACATTTTGAGTATTTTAACAAACATTAACACCCAAAACAATTTAACAATGGAGTTAGAATAAAATTAGGATTATAAGGGGAGGTAGGGTATTATAATGGGTGGGTGGATTAGCCACATTGGTGTGCTTAGGTGTACGTCCATGTGGCGTTATTATTTAGACGTTGGGTGTCAACATTGGTCCATTAAAAGGGAGGGTAGACGTGTGTTCAATTACCTTGAAGAAGATAACTGGTGAACAATTCCTATTAGTAAGAATGTTCTAGATGCAGTGAAGAGTATAGAGAGTTAACAAATTATGAACTTCATTCAGTAAAAATAGATCTGTACATGTATATATACAACAGTAAAATACATAGTTATATTGTAACTAATCTAACTAACTTTTTCAATAACTAATCCTCTAACTTCTACTTATTTACATTGTGATCCTTACTCTATGTAACACCTTCTTTAATACTTCCCCTCAAGTTTGTAGGTATGAACAGATTCGATACTCCAAAATTGGATAGCAAGTACTCATGTTGTGATTTCCCTAAGCCTTTAGTTAGAATGTCAGCTTCTTGCTCTTTGGTATCCACATACTCTGTTTGAACTAGACCATTTTGAATTTTCTCTCTAATAAAGTGACAATCCAATTCAATGTGCTTTGTTCTTTCATGCAGCACAAGATTGATAACTATTTGAATAGCTGACTTACTGTCATAATAGATGGTTACTGTAGTAGGAACTACAACTCCAAGTTCTCTGAATAGTTTCACTAACCACACTACTTCAGCTACTGCACTAGCCATACTCATGTATTCAGCTTCGGCTAAACTTTTGGAAATAGTTGCTTGTTTCTTAGATTTCCATGAAATTATTGAACCTCCCAGTTTCACCATAAAACCTGTAACTGGCCTTCTTGTATGAAAACAAGCACCCCAGTCTGAATCACAATAGACTTGCAATTGTTTGGTGTTTGAGCTAGAAAACAACACACCTAAACCTGATTGATTTTTTTATATATCTTACCACCTTGAGAGCTGTATTTAGATGTGACCGTTTAGGTTGATGTAGAAATTGGCTCAAAGTCTGTGTAGCAAAGAAAATGTCTGGTCTACTGACATTCAGACATAACAATTTTCCCACTAGTCTTCTGTACACTGTTGGATGTTTTAACAGTTTATCATCCTTGCCTATTTCATTCAATTCATCATACTCTCTGGTAGTTAGCTTCACATAGGGATCAAGAGGAGTAGTTGCTGGTTTAGCAGCCCCAAGTCCAGCCTCAAATATGATTTCCAGTGTGTATTTTCTTTGATGCATTACAATTCCTTCTTGTGATCTAGCAAATTCAATCCCAAGGAAATATCTGAGATTTCCTAAATCTTTCATCTTAAAGTTATCCTGTAGAGTTCTTTTGGTCTATTGAATGAGATTGAAATCATTGCCTGTAATCATCATATCATCCACCTACACTAGAATTATCACCAATGATGTATTTGCTTTCTTGATGAAAAGTGAATAATCAAGATGACTTTGCACAAAGCCCAACTTTATAAGAACCTTAGTGAGTTTCATATTCCATTGTCTAGGTGCCTGTTTTAAGTCATAAAGGGATTTATTGAGCCTGCACACTGGTTGTTCCCCCTGCACACTAAAACCTTTAGGAGGCTGAAAACCAAGAGGAAGAGTCATTTAACTTCATCAAATAAGTCACCCTGAAGGAAGGCATTGGATACATCCATTTGGTGAATATGCCAATGTTCCTTAGCAGCTAGAGCATTACATTTCCTACAGTTACCATTTTAACCATAGGAGAAAAGGTTTCATGATAATCCATCCCCTCTTTCTGATTAAGCCCTTTAGCCACAAGTCGTGCCTTGAATCTGTCAGTCTCACCAGAAGCATGATACTTGATCTTAAAGATCCACTTACAACCAATAGCTCTCTTGTTAGAGGGTAAAGGAAGCACCTGCCAGGTTTGATTGGATTCTAAAGCTGAAATTTCAGCTTGCATAGCCTCAACCCAACTTGGATCTTTACAGGCTTCCTCAAAGGAGTTTAGTTCAACCTCAGAGCCAAATGAAGAAAGAAAAGCCTAATAGGAGGGGGACAATTGGTCATAACCAATGTACTGCTCAATGGAATATAGTGGCCTTGTAGAACTAAGTTGAGCAGAAGCCACATAATCTTGTAACCAAAGTGGAGGTTTACTATTTCTTTGTGACCTTCTTATAAGAGGAACAGAAGTAGTAGACTCTGAAGGCTGAGCAATTGAGTCTGTGGGTATAACTGAGTCAGTAGGAGGAGCAAGAAATAGAGGTGAAGAATCTGAAGAAGCAGCCATGGAAGGAAACAAGTTCCAGTTAGTGGAGTATGTAGTATTAAAGGGTAATATTGTTTCTCTAAACAACACATCCCTGCTGATAAAGAAGGATTTGTCTTGAACATTTTATAGAATGTAGCCCTTTGTATGATCACTATACCCCATATGAATAGCAACAACACTCCGTGGCTGAAATTTATCATGACAATACATTTTCTTGGCAAAGCATAAACAGCCTAGGACCCTCATATGATGCAGAGAAGGCTGACATTTGTGAAAGGCTTCATAAGGAGATTTTCCAAGTAAAACAGGTGTAGGTAACCTGTTAATAATATAAACAACATTGACAATGCAATGTCCCCAAAATCTGATGGGAATATGTCCTTGAAACCGAATGGCCCTAGCAACCTCAAGAATGTGCCTATGTTTCCTCTCAGCAATGCCATTCTGCTGAGGAGTATGAATATAGGTTCTCTGATGGATGATGCCCAACTTTTTATATAAAGTATGACACTCAGTATTAACAAATTCAGAGCCGTTGTAAGTTCAAATGATCTTAACTATGGCATTGAATTGTGTTTTGACAAGAGTGAAGAAATTTTTCAGCACTACACAAACATCACTCTTCAATTTTATTAGAAACAACCATAACATTCTAGTACAATCATCAACAATGGTGACAAAAAATCTATTACCATCATAAGTAGGAGTATGAAATGGACCCCAAACATCTATATGAAGTAATTCAAATGACAAGTACACACTGTAATACTATGTGGAAAAGGTAATCTAGGTTGTTTAGCAAGAGGACACACACTGCAGTTGTGTACTTCCTTGGTGCACTGTGTAGGAGACAGGTCAAGAGCACTGTCTAGAACATTGGAAAAAGTGTGTCCTAGTCGTTTATGCCATAGAGTAATCTGAGAGTTTGATGAAGAAAGACCATCTTGAGCTAGATGAGAATAAGCTTGAGGGACAGCATCTTTAGAAGAGTGAGTAGGTACAAGATATAGGCCAGCATGTTCCTTACCAATCACCTTCACCTACCCATTGGAGAGGTTCTGAATGGTAACAAAATCAGGAAAGAAACAGACAACACATTGTAGCTCTTTAGTAAGGTTAGAAACTGACAACAGATTGAATTTAAAATCAGGAATAATAAGGACATTATTTAGAATGTCATGTGAAGTCATATTACAAGATCCTGTATGAGTAATTAATGTAGTATGCCCATTAGGAATTGTACACTTCTAGGTGTCTTAGTTGATATAGGATGTTTATTAACCAACAAATCTGAGTGAGGGGTCATATGATTGGTTGCACTCGAGTCTATAATCCATCCAGAATTAGTGGTACTAACTGTGAGATCAATGGCATTATTACATGTAGAAGAGTAGGTATCTTGGGCTAGCTTTGCACTGGGATGTGATGTACTGGAATGTGGTGTTGAGGTTGAAGCTGAATTTCCTTCAGCAATGCCCTGTAGATTATTTTGGCCAAGCATATGTAATATGTGATTAAACTGTTCTTGCAGCATATTCATGCTTTTATGATAATCAAATTGATCATGTTGTTGGGAGCCTCTACCATAACTTTGATTCCTTTGATCCACACCCCTACTATAATCAAACTGATCAGATTTACTAATAGCATTATGAGCAGCATGATATGTTCTCCTATCATTGTTAGATCTTGCTCTTCCTTGGTAGGTGTTGGGTGAACCTCTCTTCCTCCTTTCTTATCCAGGTGGATAACCGTGAAGCTTATAACAAATAGCCTTAGTATGACCTGTTCTATTGCAGTAGTCACAAATTGCATTGGGATCATAGCTAGAGCTAAAAGGAGGCCTGGGTTTAGTTGTTGATGGTTTTGAATTGAAACCAGTAGAGAATAGAGCATTCAACTCAGATGAATTAGAACTAGAAGTTTGAGTCATATTACGCTGTCTTTCTCTCTCAATTAACAATGAATAAGCCTTACTCAGTGTGGGTAATGGTACCATCATGAGGATCTGACTCCTAGCTTTCTCATATGAATCATTAAGTCCCATGAGAAACTGAAGTAATTTCTGGTTGTGCATGAACATTGAAAATTCTCTCGAATTTACACACTCACAGCTAGAAACAGGTGCTAAGCTATCATATTCTACCCACAATTCACGCAGTTTAGAGAAATAGATTGAAAGTTGGTACCTTGAGAGATCGTAGCAATCTCTTAGTGTAACTGAAAGATACGAGATCCATCAACTTTATCATACCTCTCGCATAGATCATTCCACACAGCAGCTGCATTTGTGGAGTAGACGATGCCTCCAAGTAATTCTTTCGAAACACAATTCATAATCCATGAAAGGACTATGGCATTGCAGCGTTCCCACTAATTCTTCAAATTAGGACCATAGGATTCCTTTTTTCAAGATCCATCAATGATTCCAAGCTTATTTCGACCTAGAATAGAAATCTTCATTGCTCGACTCCATACCAAAAAATTATCAGCTCCAGTTAGTTGAATCGAGCTGAGTATAACACCAGAATTATTGATAGTATGTAGAAATAAAGGATGATTGTGACTCAGCTTCTCTGGTAACTCATTATCAACAGTCGTCATACTTTTAGCTGAGAATCTTGAAGCTCTACAATGTTAACCACAACTCTGATACCATGTTCGATTACCTTGAAGAAGATAACTGGTGAACAATTCCTATTAGTAAAAATGTTCTAGATGCAGAAAGAGTATACAGAGTTAACAAATTATGAACTTAATTCAGTCAAAATGGATTTGTACATGTATATATACAACAGTAAAATACACAGCTGTATTGTAACTAATCTAACTAAATTTTTCAATAACAAATCCTCTAAATTCTACTTATTTACATTGTGATCCAATAGTTAGACAATAGGGGTAGTTTTGATTTTTGAGCCCAAAAATAGTGAAAGGGTATATTTGATCTATTTCACATAGTTGGAGGGTAGTTTTTGCCCTTTTCCGTGGATTGTTTAAAAAGAGTATCACATTAATATATTCAGTATGTTTTCAATTCCAACATTCTCATGCCCTCAATGACCTGTCTTTCTAGGTATGATACATTATATTTACGATCATAAGATTCAATAGGTTCTTTCCATACGTTATACAAAGCCTTAATTTAAAAATAAAATATTCAAAAGTCTTCATTATAAACTTCATATCTAGTCACACTAAGATGCATAAAGTGAAACAAAGGGAGTAACTTTTTAAATTTGTTTCTCTACATTTTTGCTCCTTTTGTATTATGCTTTCTAAAACAACAGAGAGGAGTTGACAAAAGTCAATTAACACTACAAAAGGAAGTAGATGTTTGTTGTAAAAGAGAAATTGAATAACCAAATAATAAAGTTGCCATACAATTGAACCGAAGAACGTAAGGTGAAAATTACTGTAAAACCACCATCTCACCTTCACTACAAACAGTGATGGTAGCCCCAGCTTATCAAGAAAAGTGTTTGCTATATCAGGAGTTGGTGATCTTGAGGCAATAACAATATTAACTCCTTTGTCCTTCATGGCATATAATATATCTTTTCCATGAGGATATAAAGATGGCATTTGATGTTTTGAAAGACATTCACTAAATGATAACAGATATAAAAAATATAAGACAACAAACTCTAAGCAAAATTTTAACAAAAAAAAAACACAATGTTGATAGTAGACACAATGGCGTAACGTTTTAAGGAAGAAAGCGGAGGTAAGGAAACTATTCAAGTCAAGACATAGAGATATTATGGACAACAACTTTCATTTCAAACATTTTTTGTGACAAAGAGCTCGAGAGGTGTTCATATAATTTTGGTTCTCGAAAGCACAAGTATAGAAAGCTAAGAAATACGTTCCAAGAATCCACCTTTGTAATCAACAATGAGCAGATCCCCAAGCAACCGCACTGACAAAGTCAAAGTATCGGATAATATCATTATACATCACCCAACTCGAAGCAAACCTCACCATAAACAAAATTCTCATACAAAAATCTCTTACTTCTCAAATCCCCATATTTGTAACATGGAACAGATGGATAATCTCCCTTCTCTCTTTGACCAATGGAAGCACAAGCCACTATGGGCTTTGATATCCTTTAGTCTATTAAGTTTACTAAACCACTATCTTTTATTAACTAAACTTTCCTTCATCTATCATTGGTATTTGATTATTTATATTAGAGAATCGTCTTTCACTAGTAATCAAACCTTATTAGTAATAAAACTTTGATCCTTCTATCAACTATTACATGCATTTATTTGCAGAATTATAATGACCTTAGATAATTGAAACCAAGAAGTACCCCATAAAACGGCAAACATGCTCACCGTTAATCAATATTTTACTGACCATGATATGTAACTAGTGTATAAACAAAATAGAGATGCCAAAATTGCACTAAGATTTCTATGGACCAAGCTCTCTAATTAGCTTCCAAACAAAAGAGAGAGGACATAACTGCAAAACCTTTTATCTACACCATCATAGTTTTTTGCATTCAAATGTTTATATAACTGACTTCTCTTCATATCAAAGGTTTCATCCTCTTAAAGGAATTCAATATTAGCATATGTAAAATGAGTCTTCTCAATCATGGTATTCAAAGGCGGGTTCAGATGCAAAGCCAGGATTAGGAGTTTTGTTGATAGTGGGGTTTGAACGAACAAATCTAGTGTCGATTGCATTCCCACAGCCCCTTCCTTACCATTGAGTCGTGAATCAGTTTTGTTTAGGTTTCACAAGTTGATATACATATATATATATCTATATATATATATATATATAATTCTTTAATATAAATACAGATATGAAAAAGCTACTAGGTAGATAAATAGTGAAAAAATAAAAGAGAAAAGGATAAGTATACCAGTAAAAAGGTCATAGAGTGTAATCGAGATCGAAGACGACAAGACGAGGAAGCACTTGGAATATCCCCAATATCTCCATCACCTCCATCTTCACTTTGTCATCTCCCATCTCCACACTATTAAAATCCTAATTGGAAACCTAACCACTTATTTCCACCTTCTTTTGCATAATCAAACAACTTTTTTTGGATTATCGGACTAATTCTTGATGAACGAGAAAATGTCACAAATAGTCAATATACGAGTAGGTCTAAACTCTAAAATCACAGTTGATTTTTTGGATTTAGTTCTTTGACTAGTTAAAAATTCATCATTTTTGGTTCATTGATTATATAATTGTCGGCTCTAATCTATTAAAAAACTTACTCCCTTAGCCGCATTTTATGTGATAACATTTGACCGGTGATGAAATTTAAGAAATAATGAAGACTTTGAAATATTTATCAAATTGCCCTTCCAAAAAAGTAATCTCAACTTTCTCTCTCCTCATAAATGTATTAGATACTATCATTAAAATTAAGTAGGACCAACAAGGATAAAAAGAGAATTGTACCTTTAAATACTTACCATATAAGAAAATGTGACATTCTTTTTGGACTGACCAAAAGGAATGGTGTCACATAAAATAGGACGGAGGGAGTATCAATTTTGGTCTCTTAACTATACCCTTTTCGTTTTAGTCCTTTTTAAATAATTAAAAACTTATTAGATTTGCTCTTTGTCCATTTTTAATACAAATAGTTCAAGTTTATATTAACGAAACTCTTCATAAAATTAAAATTTTGACCCATTTTTTAAAGTTGTTTCTCTATCCCTACAACTTTTACCTCATAAATGTATTAGGTACTATCTTTAAAATTAAGTGGAACCAACAAGGATAAAAAGAGAATTGTACCTTTAAATACTTACCATATAAGGAAATGTGACATTCTTCTTAGGACTGACCAAAAAGGAGATGGTGTCACATCAAATGCGACGGAGGGAGTATCAGTTTTTGTCTCTTAACTATACACTTCTTGTTTTAGTCCTTTTTAAATAATTAAAAACTTATCAGATTTTCTCTTTGTCCATTTTTTAATACATATAGTTTAAGTTTATATTAACGAAACTCTTCATAAAATTAAAATTTTAACCCATTTTTTAAGTTGTTTCTCTATCCCTGCAACTTTTACCTCAAATCTCTCTTATGAATAGAACAATAATATCAATAATATGATTTATAATAAAATAAATGAGGAAAGAAGACATAAATCGTAAGTTTATTCAATGGAGGATAAAATGAAGCATATAACTGTTGCTAATGATTTGGATAGTTGTGTTCGCTTTTTTGACGGTCAATGGTTTATACTTGGTGCAATAAAAGAAAAATAAAAGATTTGATTTGAAAAGTAAAAGTAGTTGGAGAGAGAAACAACGAAAAAAATGTCAAAATATTTTATTCCTCGAGATATGAATTTCATTAATATAAACCTAAGTTATTTGTATAAAAAAATGGACATAAGCCAAACATGATAAGTGTTTAGATACTTAAACGACTAAAACCGGTAAATGTAATTAATGGATCAAATATGATAAATTTTTGAATAATTGAAGGACTAAATTCAACAAAAGCATATGTAAGAGATCATTTTAGACCTTCTCATATAATTAAGAAACTATTTATGTCATTTTCTCTTTGGTGAAGATTTATAGTTTTAAATTAACAACTTCTCAAGGGTGGATTACTCTAAGTTACATTTTTATGGTAAGTATATTTGTTAAAAATCCTTTATGTAATTTACTATGATTAATACTTCTATATATTTCTCACTATAATTTAAAATTACATAATTACAAGCTTAAGTAAAGTTGGTTTAATAGAGAAAATGATCAAAATGATCCTGAATATATAGGGGTTGAAGTGTTTTTGTCCTTTATATATACCACTTAATAGATATAGTCCTTATTGTATACAAAATGTGATCATTTGGTCCTAACCATAAAACTTAACATAGTATCCGTTAACTTTAACAGAAAACTCAAAAAACATCCTCAACCTCTGCACTCTCTCTCTTCCTTTCTTCCTCGGCTGCTCCTGCAATTGGATTTCACATTCTTCTCTTTTTTTCTTTTTTTTTAAAAAGATCGTTACATAGTTTGTTCCAAATGAAAGTTTATTTACTTTTATTTATAATCAACATATACTTTAAATAGATTTTTAAAATTCTTCAAGCCGCACTATGTGCTTCAGTGGTAGCGTTTCTTTAGTCTTCACAATTTTCTCCTAAAGTTTTATTAGATTCCACCCATTATGATCGTCAGGCTTATCATTTGCCTTCATGGATCGATTCTGGTTTTAAATTGTGATGTTAAACTTGATTTATATTGTAAGTTAACTCAATAGTTCTTTTCTCCTCTCTCTTTAAATCTCCTTCATCATCAATGTTTTCCGTGGGAATATGTGGGAGTTTCTTAAATTGTTGAATTGTTTGCTGGTGATAGCAGGGAGGAAGAAAGGAGGGGAGAGAATGTACGTGAAGATTTGGGTGTCTCTGTCAATACATTAGCACATCTTTTTTTTTAAATTTTAGGATTGGGACCAAAATGATCACATTTTATATACATGAAGGACTGTATCTATTAACTTGTATATATAAAGGACCAAAATTCTTCGACCCCATACATTAAGGATCATTTTTATCATTTTCTCTAGCTTAATATATGGATGAGCGGAAGTGAAATTAAAAGAAGGCAGCATGAAATAATTGAGTCAATACACCACACAATAACCGTTCATTTATTACCAATTTGGTACACAACCAACCCATAACCTATTAATCTTGTCGAATAGAATAGTAGATTTACAATCCATCCAAATTGATCATACAACTTGCCATTATTTGACAATATTTGGGCAATAATCCAAATTTCAAAGTATTAAACAAATTAGTATCTTTCTATTATTTGGAAACTTTTAACAAAATAAACATTTATATTATATAAAAAAATCCATTATTTATGGTCTTGGACCTTGAATTTCAATTCTAGTTCATTTAATAAATTTATATAGTTATATGCATGTTTATCAGTTTTTATCCGAGTTTCTCTTCAAAATCACTTTTAATACAAGTAGTAATAAATTTTTTTGTAACATCCCAAAAACTCGTAAGTTGAACTAGTGAGTTCTAGAGCCTTGTAGTTGAGGTTTGGGTGTTGTATGAGGGATAAAACTTGTAAAAATGATTTCCGTACTTAGAATGACATGTTTAGGAGTTTAACGTCCGGGTATAGCCCCTCATGGACCACCAAAGGGGTCCTTGAGAAGGACCCCAAAATAGTCCACAAAAAGTTGATTTTTGTGACCTACAGTGGGATTCACGTCCACTAGATCAACCTATGCCCCGTAGGTCATGGTCATAGGTAAGTCTTGATTTAGCCTGCAAAATATGAGCCTCAGGTCCAAACTACGGACCAAGACCATGGACAGTAATCCTATCCACCGTCCATGGATGGCAGGGCGTGAGTCATGGCAATTTTTTAACTTTTAGTTTTTAGTTGAGTGTTTAGGGGTTAAGTTAGTTATTAAATAGGGGTTAATGTAGGTAGGTTAATATTTTATTTAACTAAATATATAAGTATATACACCCCTAAACTAATCACTTTAACTCATTCATCTAAAGACCCCAAAAATCTCTCCAAAAATCATCTCTAGAATTCAAGAAGAAGGGGAATAAGAGAAGAGAAAAGGGCAGGAACTTACGGTGATTTTCACCATTGATTCAAGATTTGTTTAGGACTTTGATTTAATGTATGTGAATCTTAATCATACATGGGTTCTTCCACCCATGGAGCCCCTATAGTTTGCCCCACTTGTTAAATCAAAAACTCAATTCTAGCTAGGGTTGAGCTTGCATGATGGGTAGGACTTGGTTGTGATTCCAATCTAGTGGACATCACCCAATTATGATTGAATTTTCTTTTTTTAGTGAAATTATTATGAATTCATGTAATTTCTATGATAAAACCTAATCTAAATTGATGATGTGATCTTTGTGGGTTTATGTCGTTGAGGCAAAGTTGAAGGTTCTAAAGTGATCTTCCTATTTCAATGTCTTGAATACTAATTGATATTAGTTAGGATCATATAATGATGAATTTAACTAGAATCGATTGAATACGTAGGATCTTGACTTGTAAAGTTAGAATTGAACCTTTATGATCAAGTATGATTAGAATCGCCAAGTATCAAAGAATGTAATTGTATGTCTTCTAATCTAAGTTCATAATATGATTCTATGATGTAAATTAATTGAGAGTGAATGATCATTGTTGTTAGTGTTGATCACTAAGACTTAAGAAGGAAGCAATATGATTAACTATGTATTCTAAGGCTTTAAGAGTAAAATCTACAAATGAATCAACGGCTAATAAATAGGATTGTGTTGAGAGACCTATACCTACATATATCACCTTATGAATAATAGATGGTAGGATGTGATAGAATAACTTAGGTCATAAAGATATCATTTTCTAATGTAGGGTTCTATACATGATACTTAGTATGAAAAATGAACTTAATATGAAAGAATTTTCACATAGTAATGGTTCTAGGGTTCAAGGACTTCTCCTACCTAATTGAACCTAAGGCTAGAGAGCCTTTACACCTAGTCCATGGATGGTGATAGGTACCGACACATGGTCTAAATGTGGTATTAGCATGGATTGGTTGTCGAGAACATTTTTCCATAAACTTGAGTCAGAGTAGAGACTTAATAATTATCTTGTGGGATTTATGCCTAGAACTGGGGGGATATTGAAATAAGATGGAGGTTCCCACCTAGTTATTGGGATTTCATGGATGTTCCCACCTGGTTTAGTTTGGGCTTCCCACATGGGATTTCTAACCTAGAAGAGTTCGGATTTCCTCAAGTGTGTCTCATGAGATGGAAGCCTGAAGTAATGGAGTTTGGGTTTCTAGTAGCAATCTCTGTATCCCACAACTACATGCCCTGTAGGAAAGTTGGCTAGTGGATCTGACTAAGCTAACAAACCGGTCTTACCATAGGCAAGTGGACCAATCCTTAATGGTACGGGTAACACCATGAGAGTTCATGTGATAGTTCATATGATCTCATGTCAGTTAAGGTTATATCCCAACTAAACAAGATTAATGATAAACTAAGATTATGCACAATGAAGCATCTCCTAGAGTTCAAACCTCATGGGCTAAGATTGTGCATAAGGTAGCATCTCCTAGATCCCAATGCAAGTAATGCTCTAAGATTGTTCTTGAAGAAGCATCTCCTAGAGACCCAACTTACAGAACAAAGATTGTGCTCAATGTAGCATCTCTTAGAGTTCAACATGATGAACCAAGATGTAATTAATGAATTACCTACTAGGGTTCTAAGTATTGAGGAACTAAGATAAGTTAGTGAAGTAGACATGTTTAAGGTAGTGCCTCATAAGGTCCATAATAATAATAGTGAACCTAGACATGCTAAAAGGAATATCTCATAGGTCCCACCTTATAATGAACTAATACTATCTTTTAAGTAGCATCTCCAAGAGTTCAAGTGTAATGAACTAACAATATGCTTTAAGTAACATTTCCAAGGGTTCAAGCATGATGAACTAAGATATACATAGTATAATATCTCTTAGGGTTCAAAATAAGAAGGAACTACGATAGACTTAGAGAAGTGTATCCTAGAGTTCCCGTGCTTTTAAAAGTGGGCTAGTCCCTATTTAAGAGACATGAGTATGATGACCCAAGGGAGTACTTAGCATGAGTAGTATTATGGAATGCTACTCATGCATTGCACAAGTATGACTAAAAGTTACCTTATGAGTGTTGTCTTAGAGGATGTATGCTTAGATATGATTGTGTTATAGTTTCCTTCCTTGTCATCATATGATTGACTAATGTGATAGTTCTCTTGTCTACATGAAGTAAAGTAATAGTGGTATCAAAGTAGGGTGAATACTACTAGGATGACTTCAAGGTCATACTTAGTGTGAAGGGGAAATATGGGATGCCTTTCATGCATTGCACAAGTGTGCTTTGAGGAGTATGGTGCCCTTATGGTAGAAAAGCTTAAATACTTATAACATGCATGTAGACTATGATTAAAATGACCAATAAGGGATACATGGCTTGGGTAGTATTATGGGATGTTATTCTTGCTTTCCACTTTATGCTTTTGAGGTTTCTTGAGAATGGTGTGATTATGGTATAGATGACTAAGGTTCAATTATGTTTATATGATGCTTATGACTTTGTATGGACTGCGTCCCAAAGGTTTATATTCAAGTCAAGTTGGTTTCAGACAGAGTTAAAAAAGTCTTCCCTTTGCAATTTATGAAAATGACTTCAATTGTATATCTTAAAAGTTTAAAATTTACCCGTATTTTTCTATTATCTTATGTTTTGATTATGCTAAGAACTTGTATGAGACGCGTTCAGGGTTAAGTACGTCGTGTCACTTCTAAGGGGTGCTCTCGGGGCGACAAACTTGGTATCAGAGCATAAGGTTTTGGGATAATTTTAGGATGTATCAAATCACATCTAGTAGAGTCTTGTCAATAAATGTGAAGCGTGCCACATTTAATTGATAGAAGGCTATTGGGTTCTTAGGAACCTTTACTTATTCATTCTCTAAGTCGTGCCATAGAAGTTTAGCTCTAGTAAGTCCTTCTTCTAATTTATGCCTATGATTTTTCAGGTTATGGCAAATACTAGGGCTAATTCTAGGAGAAATGAGGAAGGTAATGAGGAGCAAGAGGTTCCTCTCCATGTTCCACCCCTAGCTCCTCCTCAAGTTCTTGTGATGAGGGGGCTATGATGAATGTGGAGATAAGGACGACTCTCCAAACATTAACTCATTTTTTAACGGCTCAAGTCACTAGGGATTCTACAGTTCAAAGGAGATCTTAATGCAAGTACAACCACTTCTAGAATTAGGGATTTCACAAGAATGAATTCCCCTACATTATTTGGCTCCCAAGTGGATGAAGACCCACAAGGGTTCATTGATGAAGTGTTTAAGTTGTTTGATTCTATGGGAGTGTCTCCAAAAGAAAAGGCGGAACTAGTCGCCTATCAACTAAAAAATGTAACTCAAGTTTGGTATGAGCAATGGAAGGAGGAAAGACCTATAAGAGTGGGCCTTGTCGATTGGGGATCATTCAAGTGGACCTTCCTTGATAGGTTCTTCCCCTTAGAGTTGAGGGAAATAAAGATGCAAGAGTTCATAAACCTTAAGCAAGGGGGTTTGAGTGTAAAGTAGTATAACCTTAAGTTCACCCAATTTTCTCACTTTGCTCCAACCTTAGTGGCGGACTCTAGGGCTAAGATGAACAAATTTGTTATGAGGGTATCCGGCTTGGTAGTTAATGAATGTCGTTCGGAAATGCTCATACCAAGTATGAATATTTCACGTCTTATGGTTCATGCCGAACAAATTGAGAAGCAAAAGCTCAATCAAGAGAATAGAGAGGTAAAAAGTGTTAGAACCAATGATGGGGATTTCTCCAATGCTATATCTGATGGACATGGTCAACCTAGTATCCAACAAGAACTTTCCAACCAAGAGAGGATGTCTAAACCTAAGCCTCTTAGAGGGAGTAATATGAATTTGTATTAGTTAAGAATACTTGCTGATACGCTCAAATTATACCTCCCTAAGGAAGACTAAGCGATCGTTATCAAGTAGAGAACCCAACTAGTATGCTGGGGTCAATCCCATGAGGAAAATGGTTTAGACTTAACTTTAACTCCTGATTATATCTATTTAGTCAATGTCTTTCCAAAGCAAGTAAGTAAAGGGGTTCTTTTGTGAAACAAATTCTTTTAATAGTGTAATTAGAATTTGAACAAAAATAAACTTTGTTTTTATCAAGATGAGAGAGTAAATAGGGTATATGTGTTCCCCACAGGTTCATAACACAGTATTCCTAGCAATAGCAATCCTTTCCTAGTGTATTATATGCAAAATGATAAGTTAGGTATCTCTAAATCCTTGGTCCAGCATTTAGAGAATTTTACTCCGCACCTTGGTCTGGCTACGTGTGTATAATTTACTAACCCTTACCATTACCTCATTTTAGACATCATAATCAATGTATGGCTTAGTTATTACTTTTCACCAATCGACGCTAGCCTATCAGATAGTATCACACTAAATCTATGTTGATAATTCTTTTCTTATTAAATACCTCCTTGGTCCGAAAAGTAGCAACATGGCGAAATCTAACGTGCGCACTCGTTAAAAAGACTTCTAAACGAAAGAATTATCAAAGCATGCAAAACACTACTCAAGAATTGCTTAATTACTACGATTACTTTATTAATTACCCATGGTTCTCACAACCCTAGTTGTGGATTTAGTTACCCATTCTAGCAAGATCACAATTCATAGTTTTAGATGAAGAAATCATTAACTTACTTAACGAGAAGAATAAACCCAGAATCCAACTTGAATTTGCATGAAAAAATTCTTCAACAAACTCCGAAAATTAATTAATTGCTAAAGTTTGCAAAAATCAATCTCCAAAACGAAGTAGAACAAAAATAATAGTATCTAACCCCAAAAATGAGGTTTCAGTACCATATATATATATATATATAACATATTCCTAAAGAAAAAGAAATTAAAATAAGGAAAGTTTTGTTCAGGGACGCGACATCAATCGACGAACCAACTAACGGACCGTCAATAAATCGACGGTCCGTAGACTTAGAATATTTTTCCCCTTCTCGGATGGCACCCTCTCTGAATCAAACGACGGACCAACAGCCTACGGGTCGTTGATGCTCCTCTGTAGCTCGATACTTAGAATCTTCAAAAATCAGGTACTGGAACCTTCTCTGAACCAAATGATGGTTCACCAGTATGGTTCGTCGATTGTCGTTGTCTCTCGTGGTTCCACACTTAATCAGACTTCCCTGATTTTCCTTCAATATTTTGAGTTGCTCATCTGTGATCACACCTACGGTCCGTCAATTGAACGACGGACTGTTGATTGCATCTGTAGTCTGGGTTTGCACTATTTTTCAGTTGTTTTCTTCCCATGCCACCTGAACATCTTTCTTGCAAAACAAAACACAAAACTTATTAAAATAACTACAAAAAGGCTTTAGACACACAGAACTCTTAAGTGATGCATTAGAAATGTCGTAAAATCAAGACACATCAACACCCTCAACTTAAAATCGTTGTTTGTCCTCAAGCGACGCACTATGACCCTAAACGACAATTGTACAAAAGTATACATTTTTAAGTTCTAGCAATTACATGACTATCAGTCCTAAATCTTTCTTGATTGAGTACAGGCTTACGCTATCAAGCTCGACAAGCTAACTCATGTGGATCACATCATGACACAAATTCACCATGTAGCAAGCACTTCTACTATTTTTCCTCCCACCAAGGTACCAACTTTCTCATAATGCAACTAGTGCCCTCACTTCAAAAGAAATCCTCATTTTTCACACAGTGATTATGCATTTTGGGTACAAGGATCTTTATTTCAACACTCGCACTCAGGAACAAGTTCAAATACAGTTAGTACTCTAGGCCATAGGCTTGCCCTTATTTTCGCTGCTTAGGTTCACCACACTAGACTCTAGGATCACGGTAGGACTTTCTTTGCTTGTAATGTAGGCTCAGGGTCAGGTGTGATACATTTGGGTACATTTCTAGTGACTTTTTGCCCTCCTTGACATAACCGCTAAGATTTCTACCTCTTTTCATTGCTTTTGACCCCCTAGTTTTTTTTCTCTTCTTTTCTTTGCCTTATTTTCCTTTTGAGATGTGACTTATACTTCTTTTGCATCTTCTTCTCTTAAAATTCTTTTCACTCTTTCTTTTTCTTTTATTCTTCTTTTATTTTTCAAACCTTTCATTTTTTCAACAAGTCACATCTTTCTTTTACTTAATCTCTTCTTTTCAACAACCAACTCTTTTCATACCCACTTTTGAGTCTTTTATTATAATAGCCACCCTCAACTCATGGTTTTTCCACGGGTTGAGGTACACAATACCCGAAGTTGGGTCAGGTTCAAGACGAGGTCACTTTCTGCATTAGCCACCCTCAACTTAGTCTTTTGACCTAAGTCGAGGTGCACATGTTCAAGTAGGGACTGGGGTCGAAACATTAGATCCTGGGAAGGTGAGTTGGTGAATGAAAGAAATTGGTCTATTACATGCTCAACATATTTGGATCAAAAGGGGCAATTATTTCATTTATTCAACTTTCTTTTAGGCTAGATATTGACTATTTTGAACAAGGGCATATGATCACTTTCTAGCTTCTAGAGTCGATTCTCTTAGCATGACTAACTGGCAAGTTCTGGCTAGGCACCAACTGTTTGAACACTCAAATCTCCTCACACTCTCTTGGAACATTATTGCAGTATCAGATTTCCCAGTTCAGGTTTTAGTTGAAGGTCGTGTAGTGGAAGCCTATTTATGTCATATTTAGAGCCAGCACATTCAACTTATCTTAACCTATACATGCATGCACAACAATGGACGGGGTATCATTTTTATTAGCCATCATGCTTTGTTTTCATGCTTCTATACTTGTACTCACTAAGACATGCCGGTTCAACAGAAATTTAAACAGTCTTTTGGGGAAAAGAACACATGCAATAAAACCCCAAGAGAGGATTGTGATTTAGGTTACTCAAACTTCACCCTATAACTCACATTCCGTTTACCCCACCCCCAACAAAAAAACTTGCAATTGTACACAATGCAATGAGAAATTAAAGACACAGGGTGATATATGAAGCAAACCTGTGGCGCAAAGCGCCGAAGAACTCTCAACAAGCGGGTGGGTCCAGTTTCTTGGAACCCGAAGGATCATCACTTGGGCCAACATCAGTAGTGCCCAGATCAACCTCCGCACCATCAGTAGTGCTCCTTTACCACTTATCGGCACAAAACTGGATGCTCCAGTAGCCATCTCTAGTGCTCTCGTCTGGCATATCTTCTCATCATCTAAAGACGCCCTCCTAGACTACTCTTGATCCGTCTGCTCTCTCTTGCTTGAACGGGCCTCATCACCGGCCTCAATAGTGTGGGTGGAGCTGTGTCTCTTTCTACGACCACAGTGCTCGAATGTGGCTCAGCAGGGACCTTGAACAAGGACTCTAGCACCGTGTCCACTACTACCTTAGTGGGAGCACTCTCTTGCTCAGTCCCTCCCATCTCCAAGATGGCATCAACATCGGCTCGCAGGCTGGCAATCTCAGCCTGAATAATAGTGAGGTCAGTGGCAGGAGTTGGTCGTGCTAGAACACGCAACTCAAGGGCATCAAGGCGTTTGTGAACCGCCTGAATCTGTTGCTCCACCTGCTTGGCTACCCGCTTCTCTATGCAGTCCTCTACCTCTGCAATGGAATTTTGCATCCATGGCTAAATGTGATAGAGCAGAGTGGCCATCTGTGCCTCTAACTTCTGAACTCAAGCTAAAGGGAATAATGCTCCAGATGGTGGCGTGGATCTAGAAGAGTTGGGGGCCCTGCTAGCTGCATGTGAGGATGAGGCCGGAGTGGAATCTGCATGCTCTGGTATGGAAGGGTCAGCCCCATAGGCTAGCTCCACCGTGTCTGCCAAATTCTCGCTCAATAGAGGAACTTCAATCGGCCCTCTGCGGGGTGCAACCACATTGGTCTCATCTCTTATAAAACCTATATCCAAAGTTCATGTCGACTTATAAAGTCTGTCATAATACCAAATTATCACTCCGGCGTCCCTACACAATTGGAACATAAGAAATGGAAAGGGGTAACTGGTAGAAGTATTGAATGCCCTCTCGTGAATCTCCGCTATGATAATCTGAGCAAATTCTATTTCCAGTCCCACTACCAGTGCCGCCACCATCACCCTACCTATCCCATGTAAGTACATTGTTGGCCTTTTGTGGGTGATAATTAGTGCCGAACCAATAGCGAGAAAAACATGGCCACAAAAGTGAGAGTGGCATTCTTGATGAGCACTCAAGGATCTATAACCCAATCAGCCCTCTCACCGTCTGTCACAATATACCGAGCTAATCATTTTTTAACTACCTCACGCTGCTCTTCATTCCTCTAAAAAAGTACCACTCTGAACAATCTCCCACCTGTAATCAAACTCCGAGGTATTGTAGGTCCACTATGACCGGTGGTGGGGCCGTATAGGAAGCGGCGGATGGTGGTTTCAGATTTGTCCACCCGGCACCTTCGAACCAGCGTAGAAGTGAGAGGGTCTTATTTGGCAGGTCTTGCTCATTTTTTGATGGACCCTTGGATAGTGGCTACGTAGGAGGCATAAAACTCCCGAACAATCTCGTCACTATAGTTATGCATGTCCCGAGCTATACAGTCGCATTTGAGGAGATCAAAAAGTTTGTGCATCTCGGGGACTGTGGGAAAACTCCCTGTGAGGATTAGACGTTCCTCAGTGACCAACCAGGTCATCACCCCCTTCTCATTCAGCATCTTCGCATCCCGATACACCTGTCATTGTCCCTCTACGCACCACCGATTTGGTTCATCTGCAACCAGAGTAGGGTCATCCGTTCGGGGTGTGGGTGCAGACTCTGAACTAGTAGCCTCATTAGACGAGGCTTGGTAGTCTGCATCCCCAGATGTGGTGGCTCCCTGAAAGTTTGAGCTAGAAGCAGTGGTTGCCTTGGACCCTGAAGACTGTGCCGACTTTGAACCTGTGGCTTGCTCGAAGCCGGATGCTGAGCTACCTTTTAAACAAAAAATAACCCCGGTCGGTGAACCGATCAGTGTGCGCTCCTCATCAGGCTGGAGGTAGTGACTACGTCAGAAGTCACCTTCCGGGGCGGTTCCCTAGTGACTCGTGCGGATGTTGTCGGTGTTGTAGAACCTGGAGGGACATAGGCTGGGTGTCGCTCTTTATCGGTATCTTCATTGATCAACTGAAGAGACGGGGCGACAGATTTGGATTTGTCCCTCTTGGCGTAGACATTTTCCTTCTTTGGAGCAATCGGTACCTGTGAAGTAGTTGTTAGTATCATAACAACATAACTACACACTCGAAAAACAATTGAAAGAAGAAACTTGGAAATCAAAACACATGTCATTGCTACAGAGTTAGATCGACGAGACCGATCGACGGTCCGAAGATCCTGTCCGTCACCTGACACTTAGAATTATTCAAGAATGGGGTGAAATCAAACATCCTTGATGGAAACAACAAACGTGCAATTGATGAACCGTAGTCCATTTCCGTCGTTTTGAACTTAAGCATTTTTCTGGGCTTTTTAATCGACGAACCCCATCTACGGCCCGTCAATTGATCGACTGTCCATAGACGGGGTCTCGTACTGTTGGCTTTAGACAAAATTCAGGCCTTTGTCAAGTTCCATTTTTAAGTTTCTTAAGTGACTCAGTTTCACACAATCAAGTTTAAACATGCATTTTAATACACCAAATACTAGTTCTTCATTCCTTGAGTTCCTATTTCGTGCAACAATCGAACCCAATTCAGTAAAAATACGAAACCTTAAGTTAGAACTTTCAGACACATTAAGACACTCAACATTTTAGACAGACCAATTTGCTACACAAACACAGTCTATCATTCCAAGGGAAGTAACTACACAACTTTTCACATCCAAATTCACTTAATTGAGTTCTAAGGTCAAGACCCACTCTAGAATTTCTATATACAACTATGAACGAGAATTCAAAGTTAATGGAATTGAAGTACCTTTCGTGGTAGTGGTGTGGTTGTGTGCCCTTATGAACTTTGAAGAAGTAGCCTACGCGTTCGAACTCGATCACTGGCCTCTTGAGAATGAAGGAAAAGATAATTTGGGGAAGAGAGTGTATGGGAATTCTGAGAAACTGATGGGACAAATTGGAGAGATAGGGAGTTTATTTAGGAAGTGAAATATGGATGAAATGATGGGTTGAAACAGTTAAGGAAGGAAATTTGAAAGAAAATGGAAATAGGGAAGGAATTTGAAAGGGTTGTCTTTTAATATTACCATCCGTGTCGGGTCGGATCACTGGCAATCTTGGATCCATGAAACCCCATCGACGGGTCGTGGATCGATCGACGGTTCTTTGATTGGGACCGTGGATCGATCGATGGTCCGTCGATCACTTTTGACTCAGAGAAAATTCAGAACATACCTGGGATATACAGACACCATCGATGGTCCGTCAATGGAACGACGGCCCGTCGATGGGTTTGCAGATTTATGCTTTTGCTTCCTGCACATGTAACACCAATTAGGCCATTCATTTTGTATTTTTCTTGACACTTTTGAGACACGGACCCTATATTAATCTCTAGCCAACACTAGCACACAAACAAGAATGAAGTAATGAGAACAACTAAAGAAGACTACGACTAAATATACAAGGAAAACAAAACCTATAGTCGGCTAGAGAGTACACCTTAGGTTGCCATGGGATTAAATCATGAGAAGCGGCCAATACATGTTTATATGGGAATGTATCATCAATTTCAGTCTTTTCTCCCAATTCACGCATAGCTTCATCCTCCAATCTAAACAAGTGGTCGGCTGCTTGATTCTCAGTCATCTTTCTATTTTTCGTTTCAAAATCAAACTCTTGCAGCAACATACCCATATGATCAACCTTGGCTTTGCATCCTTCTTCGTCATTAAGTACCTCAAATAAGAATGATCGGTATGCACTATGACCCTCTTGCCAAGAAAATAGGAGTGAAATTTTTCAAATGCAATCAATTACTATATGGTTTTTTTGTGCTTCATTCAGGGCTTTACTGGCATTGTAGATGGGGTGAAAGATTTATCCCTTCTCTGTCCCAATACCATACCAAGTGAAACCCCACTCGCATCACACATCACCTCAAATGGCTCACTCCAATCTGGTAAAATAATAATGGGCGCGGACACCAACTTTTCTTTTAACTCTCCAAATGCTTTCAGACAGGATTCATCGAAATAGAACTTACATAATAAACCTCTGATAAAAGCCAACATGCCCAAGAAAACTTCTCACACCCTTGACAGAGATGCGTGGAGAAAGCTTCTCTATCACCTCCACTTTTTCTCGATCAACCTCTATCCCCTTCTCTAAGATGCGATGGACCAACACTATACCTTATTTTACCATAAAGTGACATTTCCCCCAATTTAGCACCAAATTACAATCCTCACATCTCTTGAGCACCTTAGACAAATTATTCAAGCACCGATCAAAGGAGTCGCCACTACAGAAAAATCATCCATGAACACCTCAATAGTGTCCTCCACCGTATCAGAAAATATCGACGTCATACAACACTGGAAGGTAGCCGGTGCATTACATAACCCAAACGCCATCCTTATGAATGCAAAAGTCCCATAGCGACAAGTGAAAGTGGTATTTTATTGATCTTTAGGAGCGATATAGATCTGATTGTAGCGCGAATAGACATCAAGAAAGCTATATCACCTTGCCTGCAAGTCTATCTAACATCTGATCCATGAAGGGCATGGAAAATAGTCCTTCTCAGTCCAAGCATTCAACTTCTGGCAGTCCATGCAAACTCTCTAATCGGTCATTGGTCGCATCAGAACAAGCTCGTTCCTTTAATTAGGTACCACAATCATCCCACCCTTTTTAGGCACACACAAAACATGACATACCTAACTGTTGTCGCAATAGGATAAATGACTCTAGCATCCAACCAATTGATGATCTTCTTTTTCACTACTTCTTGCATATGTGTATTCAATCTTCTTTGGTTCTCAACACTCTCTTTATTATCTGGCATAAGTTGGATTTTGTGGGAACAAATACAGGGAGGGATCCTAATAATATCCGCAATAGTCCAACCAATGGCTCGCTTGAACCTCTTCAACACTGCCACTAAGCACACTATTTGTTGCCCATTCAACTCTGATGCAATTATTACCGGCTAAGTGACATCTCTACCCAAGAACACATACCTCAGATGAGGTGGTAGATCTTTAAGATCTAATTTTGGGGCCTCCACAATAGATAGTCTCGCAGGTAGAGACTCTCGATGCTTCATATCTAACTCCAATTTCTTTGGCTTTGACAGATATTCGTTTTGTTCAAGTGCAGCGACCAAAGAATTATACTCTTCAATACCATCACTATCAAAATTCATGATGAACACTGCTAGTGCCTCAACACCTAGTCGCTCTTCAATTCGCACCTTAGATATACTCTAAACTTTGTAGGATATAGCAGATACTGTTTGGAGCTCATCACTCTACTTCATGGACCTACAGATATTGAAAGTTTCTTCCTCATTGTTTAAACTAAACTTTATTTGACCTTTTTCCATATCGACTAGTGCACACCTAGTGGCAAGGAATGGTCTTCCTAGAATGATGGGACCTCAAAGTCAACCTCACTATCAAGAATCACAAAATCAGCCGGAATGCTGAACAACTCCACTTTCACAAGCACATCATGGAGTATACCTATGGGCCTCTTCACAGTTCGATCGACTATCAGTAACCGCATCGTAGTAGGCTTTGGGTCTCCCAAACACAACACCTTATTAAAGTGGAGCAACCTATAATACATGGAATAGTGAAAGCACCCAGATCCTTTTTTTGCACCAGAGACCTCGTAGCAATAGCACTACAATGCTTCATTCTGTCGTTATCTTCAAACTCACTGACCTCTTTTTTGTCACCATATCCTTCATAAACTTAACATAATTGGGTATTCACTCCCAAGCCTCTATTAATGGAACATTGATTGAAAGTTGTTTCAACATAGTGATAATCGCCGATATTTACCATCTTCCATTTTCTTCACTAATCTCTGTGGGAATGGTGGTGGAGGTCTAGGGATGGGACCAATTTCTGAGACAACTCTACTTCTTACAATGGTGCATCACCCAACTCTCCACTAGATTCTGACAACTCATCTTCCTTTCTAATATCACCTTCTACTACAGACGACATAGGTGGATCAATGGTCTGCTTACCTCCTCGAGTAGTGACTGCTATGCAATTCCATTAGTCTTTGGATTTTGGATACTGTTGCTAAGGAGAGTTCCAGGTTGGTGTGGGTTCACAGTACTAGACAACTGATTCTTTTATAGCTCAATGTGCTTTATGGGGACCGCATGTGCATCCACCTTTTGTCCAATGCCTGATAGTTCACCAATCATATCCTTGATATTCTCATCAGTCGCATAAAATCTCATCGTCATCTTCTACAGCATATCCTCAATCCACGCCATACTACCTCCACCATCCCTAGGTGCATCTTCCCTGTTTTGAGGTGGAACATACGGCCCACCTCATTCATTCCTGTTACCATAGTTGTTCCGGTTGAAGTTTTTGTTGCGATTGTATTTCCCATCTCGGACATATTGACCCTCTCGGTTGTAATTACCATAGCTCCGACCTTGGTTTCCTTGAACTTTGCATCAATTATTCTGATTAGAACCTTGGGCATTCGGTTGGAACCCCCCCCCCCCCGTTTGATCATTAATTGCATATGTATCCTCTTAATAGTAGTACTCATCTGTTGGTGGTGGTGGTTTATCCAAATAGTTCACTGTAGTCACTTTCTATGTGTCATCTCTTCACGAATCTCATATGCAGTTGAGTTGTTTGTAGCCTGTACCATGAAGGTGTTTCGCCAGTGTCCGACTTTCTAGTGCTCCAAGCTTTATTGTTGCGAGATATCTTCTCTAACTTCTTTGCAATCTTAGCATATGTGCATTCCCCATAGGAGCCACCCACAATAGTATCGAGCACGACTTTATTGTTATCATCTTGACCTCTATATAAGTACTATTTCAGTGACTCATCATCGATGCGGTGGTTTGAGACGCCTCTCACGAACCCAGTAAATCTGTCCTAAGAGCTACTCACCGACTCTCCAGGTAATGCCACAAAGTTGTTCACCTTATCCTTGTGGTTGAGCTTCTTGGACACTGGATAGCACTTCACTTGGAACACATCTCTCAATTGATCCCAAGTATAGATATAGTTGTGGGGTAGCTGAGTGAACCATATAGTGGCATCTCCTGTTAGTGATAAAGATAACACCCGCAACCCGATGACGTTTATATCCAAGTTTAGTCTAGCCACACAACTTTTGCACACATACCTTAGTTTAGCTATATGAGCATGTGGGTCTTTCGATGGCAGTCCCGAAAATAAGACCCTTATGGTGAGCATCTACATCAAGCTACTCGTCACCACGAAAGTGTGCCCGGAGGGCAGTGGGGGTAGGACAAGAGGTCCATCGGAGTCTACAATATTCATTTTACCCCTATAATAATCCTGAAGTCGTGGGGCTGGTAGAGGTTGCACCCTCAAGGTATCACCTAACTGATTTTCAACATGTGCTTAGTTGTGTGCCCTGGTAATGGAGGCTGATGGCCTGCTCCATCACCTACATTCCCTCTATTCGGGTTAACTGGAACCCCTTTGTTGTCCATTATTCTCAACGTTCGATTTAGTTTGGGATTGTATGGAGTGAGTGGTTCCCCTCGGTTCCATGTACTTGGCATACACTAGAGCTAGACCTAAAAGGAACAAAAACAAAAAGAAAAAAGTATAATAAGGATATAGTTGACTAAATATCAATAATGTAATTAAAATTAATCTAAAAGCCAGATTCTTCGACAGCGGCGCCAAAATTTGATATGCTCAAATTATACCTTCCTAAAGAAGCATAAGTGATCGTTATCAAGTAGAGAAGAGTAGGTTGAGGTCAATCCCACGAGGAAAATGGTTTAGACTTAACTTTAACTCACGATTATATCTATATAGTCAATGTCTTTCCAAAGCAAGAAAGTAAAAGGGGGGTTTTGTGAAACAAATTCTTTTAACGGTGTAATTAGCAGTTGAACAAAAATAAACTTTGGTTTTATCAAGATGAGAGAGTAACTAGGGTATATGTGTTCCCGCAGGTTCATAACATAGTATTCATAGAAATAGAAATCCTTTCCTAGTGTATTACATGCAAAGTGATAAGTTATGATATTTGTGGACCATATATTTTATATAAGGGTCTTCTGAAAATATATTATCTTATTATCTCTGTTGGATCATTTTGAAGGTATCCACAATTTCTTCTATACTCTATGGATGATCTTAGTTACCATAGTAAAATGGATGTGAGTAACTAAGATCATTAATCATGATTTCAAGTTCATGAATAACGTTTTCACAAGTAGGTTCATTCAGATTCTCTAAGATTGCATCTCCCCAACGATTTTTACGGTATCGAAAGCAATCTGCTATTGTCTCTTGCTGAACATTTGTTGTTCAAACAAGAACTTCATAATTGATAGCATCCAAAACATTGATCTTTGTTGGATCATTTTGTCCTACACCATAGCCTTCTAATATCCTACGATAAATTATATTCGATAATACATCTTGAAAGCTCTTATTATCACAGCATCACAATGTTGAAATTAATACGAACAATGATTTTGATGTATTCGTTGTACTTTATGTATGATAATTTTTTATGTGAAATAAATAAATATGATACATAGATTACTAAGATACAATGATTTTGATTTCATCAAATTTCAAACTATTCTTTAAATGGAAAATTGTATATAATAGCAAACTAATGACCTAAAATAAATGGAGTAGCTAGGGTTTGATTTAATTGTGCTCCATAGCAAACATTTGCAAGAAATTGTCAGGTGCCTCTCTCCCAAATATCTCGCTCGCCACTCTCCTCCAATCTCTCGCTCGCTTCCTCACTTTTTATACAAACACAAGTGTATAAAAATTGTTTCTAATTGTATAAAGCAGAGAAAATTGTATAAATACATATATTTTTGTTTCCCTCTCTCCCCTCTTCCAGATCTCGCTCGCCACTCCCCCAAATATCGCTCGCCACCCTCATCTTTCTCACTTATACAAATAGAAGCGAAATGTATAAATTGTGTTTCTGTTTGTATAAAGAGTGAGAAAATTGTATATACACATGCAAGTACATATATTTTCGTCCTAAATACTTATAATTATACAATAAAAATACTCCCCTGCCCAGTTTCTTTTGCCTTTCTCTCTTTCTCGTTTTATACAATTTTCAAATTGTATCTAATTTCTCTCTTTCTCGTTTTATACAATTAGATTCAATTGTATATTCCTTGTCAAGTATCTTTTGTTTTTTTTCATTTTATACAAATTCAAATTGTATATAATCGTTCTATACACTTATTATAATACAATTCGTTTTATACACTTTGTTTTTATAAAGTTCTCTGCCCAAGTGTCTTTTTCTTTCTTGTTTTATACACTTCGTTTTATACAATTTGCTTCAACTGTATATGTATAGCGAATTATACAGTTCCTATGTTTGCTATGGAGCGCAATTATGCAAACTTTGCTATAGCATACAAATATGAATTTTTTATTTGCTATATGTGAAATTGCCCTTCTTTAAATTAATAAATATTAATATTAATTTATCGATTAAATAGTATCTCTATAAAATAATAAAATTTCATGGTCCAGTTATATTAATTTATAGAGGTTTTACTATATCTCTAAATCCTTGGTCCAGCATCTAGAAAATTTCACCCTGCACCTTGGTCCCGTCACGTGTGTATAATTTACTAAACCTTACCATTACCTCATATTAGACATCATAATCGATATATGGCTTATTTATTACTTCTCACCAATCGACACTAGCTTATTAGATAGTATCACACTATATCTATGTCAATAATTCTTTTCTTATTAACTACCTCCTTGGTCCGGCAAGTACAACAAGGCGAGTTCTAATGCGTGAACTCGTTAAAAAGACTTCTAAACGAAAAAATAATCAATGCATGCAAAACACTATTCAAGAATTGCTTAATTACTAGGATTACTTTGTTAATTACCCATGGTTCTCACAACCCTAGTTGTGGATTAGTTACCCATGCTAGCAAGATCACAATTCATAGTTTTAGATGAAGAAATCATGAACTTACTTAACAAGAAGAAATAACCCATAAATCCAACTTGAATTTGAATGAAAAATTCTTCAAACTAACTTAGGAAATCAATTAATTGCTAAAGTTTGCAAAAATCAATCTCCAAAACAAAGTAGAACAAAAACACTAGTAGCTAACCCAGAAATGAGGTTTTAATACCCTATATATAGAAAACATAGTCCTAAAGAAAAGGAATTAAAATAAGGAAAGTTTTGTTCAAGGACGCAACACAATCGACGAACCATCTCACGAGTCGTAGATCAATCGACGGTCCGTAGACTGCCTCCATCAGTCAAGATTTAGAATATTTTTCTCTATCGGATGTCACATGAATCAAACAACGGACCAACAACACGATCCGCCGAATCACCTATGGTCCACCAATGCTCCTCGGTAGCTCAATACTTAGAATCTTCAAAAATCAGGTACTGGAACCTTCTCTGAACCAAATGATGGTTCACTAGGACGGTCCGTCAATTGATCGACGGATCGTCGTTGTGTCTCTTGGTTCCACACTTAATCAAACTTCCATGATTTTCCTTCAAAGCTCATCTAAGATCACACCTACGGTCCGTCGATTGCATTCGTAGTCTGGTTCTGCACTATTTTTCAGTTGTTTTCTTCCCTTGCCACCTGAACATCTTTCCTGCAAAAAAAACACAAAACTTATTAAAATCACTACAAAAAGGCTTTAGACACACACAAATCTTAAGTGAATGCATTAGAAATGTCGTGAAATCACGGCACATCACTTGCCCAAGTGTGGGAGAAAGGATTATGGTGAGTGTCTAGCCGGAAAGGAAAGGTGCTATGGTTGTGGTGATGAGGGTCACAAGAAGAGAGATTACCCAATCCTTAGGGCTAAAGGGAGACAGGACAAGCAAGATTCTCTTAAGATCCCGGATACCAATGCCGAGCATAGGTCCTAAGTTTTCCATACTAGAGAAGATCAAGAGTGATCCTCTCATGTCCTACCGGTATGTGTTTCATGTTGTAGTAAATTTTCGGATTTCATGACTTTTGTGACTTGTTCTGATGGGATTTAAAGTTGTTCTTAGTATGCATGATGTTTAGAGAAGTTGTGTATGCTTACTCCCAAGTGGGGGATAGTGTGCCTATTTAGTGGGTTCATTGTGTGCTTTATGTGTTGCCATGGTTTCCTCATATGCATGTTCATGAAAATGCTTAGGTCTTGTTAGAGATGATTTATTTGCATTGTTGCCTCATGTTGTAGTTCCTTTGAGTAAAAATTGCATATAGACTTCATGAGTTGGTTATGAGCATGCCTTAGTTTTGGAGGTGAAAGCTTCCTCCTTGAATAAATGTTTTTTTTAGAGTAAATTGCATTTAGGCTCCATGAATGCATTTTGAGCATATTTTAGTTAGGATATGTTGGTTCCTCCTTTGATGTGCACCCAAATGGTAGCGGTTGCGGGTTTCCCTTGTCATAAAAAACACATGGTCATGGTCTCTCGAGCCTCTGACCTTCTACCTAGATTAGTCTCACACCTACATCTTTGAGTGGGGATCAGGACTGGTGGGGATATGGTAAATCAATCCGAATATAGTTATGTATCTTCATGTATTTGAGCCAAGTAGGTCAATCTAGGAACATCTCCATCCTAGCCGCTAATTTGTCCGCAGACGAACCCTACTCCCTTTAACCCATGTTCTATTTCTAACTTTATTTTGTCGAGTTCCACTAGGAATTATTGTTTATCTTATGGGTTGAGAAGCCACAAAATAGTGAACATAAAATTAAGAAAACAAAACATGGATGGTATAATCCGCAATAATAATCTATCAAAGGATATGATGTTCATACTATGTCCATAACCCTATATTGAGGGCTTTAGTCACCCATAATCTGATAACAACTACTAGAATTCATAAAAAAAACAAGAAATAAAGCTAAGAAAACAGTTAAAAGAAGTAACCCCAGAAGAATGGTGCTTCGCTCTTGCTCTGTGCTCGTATTATGTTCATCCTCTGTGTCCTTTGCATCCTCTCTTCTCATTATAAAAAAAATTTACTAAGTATGCGTATTTATAACTTTGAAAAAACACCCTCAATGGCCCACCAAGTCGGACTAGGAGAAGGCCAAAAATTGGCCAGGTCTAAATTATCGTGAAGTAGTCCACTTTTGCTCCATACTTGGTTGATTTTGTGATTTTGTAAACCTTAATGCACAAAACACCTTCCATAAGCTCTAAATATGTGAGTGAGTTAATGTAACAGAAGTATTAAGCTAGATTGTCCCATATTTGCATAAAGATACCTAAACTTTTAAAGTGTCCTATCACCCCACTAACAACTATACATCGTTGTAAATTGGCCATTTTTACCCATTAACTCATCTGGGTTGTTTACACGCACGTTAGGCGCGTCATGGGACATTTTTCATTTTTATTTACCAGTTTAAAACAGTCACATGTCATTTTTTTTCTTTAATATTAATTATTTAATCAATTTTTGTATCTTCCCCAATTTAAACTCAAAAATAGCCGTTGGTAGCCCTAAAATTTTGATTTCCATGGCAAGAACAATATTGGTGCTCTCTTTTTGAAGACTTCATCATCTTCCTCAAGAAAATAAGGTAGGAATTCGTCTTTTCTCTTTTAATTTCCAATAGTAACGTTAATTTGAAGTTTTTTATGGTTGAATATCTTCTCAATTTTGTGATTAGTTTTTGATTGAAAATGTCAAATGCAATGTTGAATCGTATTTGTAATGATGAGAATGATCCGATGTTGCGAGTGAAACTGCGATGCAAACATGGTGACTTACTATCAATGCAAACTTCATGGTCGGAGCATAATCCAACTCGAAGATTTTGGTCTTGTCCACGCTATCGTGTATGTTTACTAATTCTTTTATGGAGATATCTTGTTTATGTATTTTTCTTTAATTTGTGTTTTGCGTATTTTAGGAGGATGCATGCAAATTCTTTAGATGGAGGGATCGAGAAGAAGTTGATATACGATCCAAGTACGTTATTCCGAGATTAGCAAAGAGAATTAAGGAGTTGGAAGAAGTATTGACATCTTATGAAAGTCGTGTTGAAAGTAACCAAGTCATGATGATAGAGAAAAAGAAAGGCAAATGTTGTAACTTGAAGCTAATCGTCTTGATCATTATTGTGTGTTTTCTATGTTTAAGTCTAACCAAGAATGTGAAGGATGGAAGTTGTAGGTGTGTGCAACCAAAATTGACATAGACATGTTTAGTTACTTTCAAATTTTTGAAATTGTAGGTGTGTGTACCTAGAAGCTAATTGTCTTGATCTTGCTAGTTGTAGGTGTGTGTAACTTGAAGGATAGAATTTGTTGAATGTTCAAGTTATTGTTGTTCTTTGTTGTCGAAATTGTTATGATTTGAACAATTAGTTAATTTATTTGGTTCTCTTATCTATATTATCGTGGAAACCATTTGAGAAACTTCACAAATATGTCAATTACAATTAAAAAGGCAATAACAAAACTGACTAAAAAGAAGACTTCATAATCGAGTTTGATTCCAACCATTCAAGTTTGTTTGGTTATACCCAAAACTGAGTTTGTTTCCAATAAAAAAACAACACAAATATATGCATAGTTAAATTTTGTTTGTCAAAATGAACAAGACAACATCAAAATGCCCTACTTCCATGGCACAGAAGTTTTCCTACTTGAAGCTGTTTGGCCTTGGCTATTAGCAGCATTAGCAGCAGCTACAGACCTAGTTTGGATAACCTTTTCAGCCCTCATTCTTTCAAGGTTGCTACTGGTAATAGTTGTCTTCCCCTTCCATTTGAATCCACGTACTGGTGTGTAGCCAATATCACCAGTGACAACATCAGCCCTCTTTGTAACTTTTGTACCAGTATTGATGACTCTTCTACTTGGCAATTCAGGCTGCTTAGTCAAATAAATACACACTCAAATATTAGACAATTAGGTTTGCAATTACAATTGTAAACTTGCATGGATAGTTGTAAACTTACATTGAGAGTTGTAAATCCATCTTCAGCTTGGTATATGCCAACACCTACCATTCTTGGCCTTTTAAAAGGTCTTGTTTGTCCTCCACTAGTGTCCTCATGTTCTACTGGTCTCTTCCCTCTTCCTAGGCCTCCTCCACTGCAGTTTTCTTCAGAACTAGTTTGACTATGTTGAGTCATTTCTCTTCCTCTACTTAGTCCTTCATTCACATTTCTTTCTTGAGCCATTTCTCTCCTTGATCCTGCTCCTCTACCTGTACCTCTACCTCTACCATTTACAGTCTGTACTTTGAAATCAAAATATTAAAGCATATATATATTATCTGACAATGATATAATAATAAGATATATTACCTCTGTGTTTGTAACATTTCCATGTGATTGAGCTGGAACACCTCTGCCACTTGCTCTTCCTCTTGTTGCTCTTCCTCTTGTTGATCTTCCTGTGCCTTTTCCTCTACCACTTTCAGTAGCCTGTATATTAATATATCAATACATATACATCTACATATAACATACATTTGAGAGTAACAAATAAAAGTACCTGTGTATGAGAAGATGGTTCAGATGACTGACTTGGACCAGCACTTCTTGCCTGAGAACATGGTTCAGTTGATTGACTTGGACCAGCTTGGTTTCTTGTAGGACATCCTCTTTTATTGTGTCCTTGTGTGCCACATTTGCTACAATTCATTACAGCACCTCTTTTGCTCAACTTTCCAGTTTTTCTGCTTTCATCTGCTTCCTTTCTTCTAACCTTACGTGGTCTTCCAGGCAACTTTCTGATCTTTGGTGGCTTTACAATTGGATTATTTGAGGTTGGCCATATTTTCATGTTATTCATTGGCTGAATAAAATGGGCATATGTGCTGAGGTAGGTTTCCTTGCTATAACAGCTAGCCACATAATGGATTGGTTCCAAGTTTTTGTAATGAAGGGCAGCAACACCATGAGGACAAGGAATTCCCCTGAGCTGATAGGATCTGCAACTACACCTCCTATTAACAATGTCCACAGTGTGTGTAAATCCATGGTGTTTAATCTCAAAACCTCTTTCTCCATTCCAAGTCAAGTTACATTGCATAGACTTTTGAATGTTTTCTTGCAAAATCTTCGAAGACATAGGAGATATATCAGTGATCCAAGTGTTTGAGAACTCTCTCAAATCACCAATTCTTTTCATCATCTTCACCCTTATCTCCTCAAGTATTGTAATGATGGTTTTATACCTTGCAGACACTATCCAAGAATTAAAGCTTTCTGCCATATTGTTGTCCACAACATCACATTTGCTATATTCTTTAAAATACTTCTTGCACCATGTATTCAAATTGTACCATAAAATATTATCCAAACCTTCTTGTCCTAATTTCCTTATTGTCTCTATATTGTCCTTCATCTCAGCTTCAAATGTGGATTTAGCAATCCTCCAAAACACTCTTCTTATTTCAACTCCTTTCCAATTTTTTGACCAATTTGCAAGAACATGTCTTGCACATTTTCTATGTTCAACAAGTGGCAATAAAGTATCCACAGCAATTTCTAGTCTCTAACAAACCAATATAACAGAAAAAGAATAAATTAAAGTGCAAAACTCAACAACAATAAAATAGTTAGATGGATATCAGTGATTACCTTTTGCATATCACTAATGATGGATAGTTGATGCCCTTCTCCAAGTTCAAGATCATTCTTCACTAGTTCAAGAAACCATGTCCAGGTATACTGATTCTCAACCTCAACAACTGCCCAAGCAATAGGGAGCATTTGGTTGTTTCCATCTCTACAAACTGCCACTAACAACTGGCCTTTACACACACCTTTGAGAAAACACCCATCAAAACCAATCAACCTCCTAGCACCTCCAAAAAATGCTTTCTTTAAAGCATTGAAGCAAACATAAAATCCTTCAAAAAATTTCTGCCCAGTTTCAGAATCTTCTCCAACCTTCACTACAAAAGTACTACCTGGATTAATCCTTAATATTTCATCTCTATAATCAAAAATTCTACCCATGATATCTTGTAACACTCTAGTCCTAGCTTTTCTCACTGTTGTCCAACCAACATTAATATCCAACTCCTTTCTAATAATGTCCTGCAACAAGACAATGTTGATGTTTGGCTGTTGAGTTATTCTTTCTTTGCATTTGATGGCTAAAAACTTTGAGTTGCACAGGTAATTATGAGTTGATTCAAACATTTATGGATAGGGTTGTATGTTTTAACAATGAAATCTCCACTAGTTCTATCCTTACTTGCACATAACAACCAAGGACAACTCTCTTTACAACATCTCACTCTAACTCTGCCAGGCTCATTTACATATTTTTCAATTTGAATATGTTCTTGGATTGCATATCTTGTCACTGCCACTCTAAATTCTTTAACAGTTCCAAAAACCAGTCCTAATTCCCAAACAATCTTTTCAGCAGTTGTATCAAACACAACTCTATTTGGGGTTTTCTTCCTCCTAACAGGTTTATGCACTACTTGATCAACTTCTTCACCATCTATTTCAAAGCTAGGAACTTCATCACTTAGATAATAAGGTTCATCACCTCCTAGCTTACCAACTAAGCTTTCCCTAATACCATTATTTGTCTACCCTATATCTGGACCTTTCTCATTAATATTAATCTGATCTGAAGTAGTTCCCCTACTTTTCCTTTGTGACCTTTTGAATTTCCTCTTGGTTGCCCTTATATCTACATACTCTTGATGAACATCACTGTCAACCTCAGTATCTTCACTAGTATACCCTTCAGATCCTGATTCATCTTCCACTTCATCATCAGTTCATTATCTATTATAGGATAATCAGATGAAGGAGGAGGCACAATAGAAGGATATGGTGGAGCCACAATAGAAGAAGGAGACACAATAGAAGGAGATGGTGGAGGCACAGTAGAAGACTGAGCTTCAAATGGAGTGCTAGAAGTTTCAGAAAGACCAATTGTAGGGCTGGAAGGAAAAGTAGAAGTAGGAGGCTGATTATTAGGGTTAGAAGTCTCATTAAAAGATTCCTCACCTACCCAACTTTCAGTCACATGGGGGACAAACTCCAATTTCAAGTGGGGCCTGATTAGCTTCACTAACCCCATGAAAAACATACACCTCCACTGGATCCCCATAATTTATCTTATTGAAAAGGTCAAATATAACCTTATCATTATCAACAAGGACCAATAACCCATCCCACTTGATGAAAAATCACAATCTATTGTATATCCTAGTTCTTTTATGTAGTCCCTCAACTCAAATAAGACATCCTATCAACATCTACATCTAGGAATTCTGTCACATGCCCCCCAATATATTTAGGTGGTGGACCAAATTCTATTCCCCCCCCCCATGATACCATCTTAAAGTTATCAGAGTAAAAGTCATCCTGAAAAAGCATGTAACAACAACAAAGACAATTCAAACACACATTTCAATAACTAACTCTAACAAGTTGTACACAACAAACATAATCACTAACAAACAACAACAGCAGAAACAATAACTAACAAAAGTAGAAAAAAGCACTAACATTTAGCTCTAACAGTACTAACAGAACAAAAACACTAACAATAGCAGTTGATAATGTACAAACTGAAGTCTAGAAATGTATAAGAGACAAATAATAAGATTCAAACTAAGTGGAAAACATCTAACCCTAACCTAAAACACAATCACAAAACCCTAATCACTAACAGTCGCACTAAGTCAATAGCACAATACCCTACACTAACTAAGTCGATTACCCAACATACTCAAAAATATCCTAACAGTGGCAACTGTAGGAGGTCGATTCTAACACTTCTACACTATAATAATCCATAAAATTAGAATAATCAAAAAAAAGTGAAGATTTTAGAACCCTAACCTGTTAGACCTTCAATCTCCAAGAATCTTCACAAATACACATCAACAACGATCAACAATGATCAACAATGAGATTGTCAACAACAACACTATCGTCAACAGCAACACTGTGTATTTCATTTGATTTTAAGGAAAAGTTGAGAAATGAAATGAAAAGGAGTTCACGAATTTTCTTCAAAAAAAAAGGGTCGGGTCGGGTTACCTGGAGAGTGAGCAACACGCGCACTACATAGACGATGGAATGGGTAAAAATGATCAATTTACAACGATATATAGTTGTTTAGTGGGGTGATAGGATACTTTAAAAGTTTAGGTGTCTTTATGCAAATATGGATTAATTAAACCAGTCTCTTGTGGCAGGGAACACTTTTGGATGGCGTCTCTTTGGATAGGAAATCTAAAACAAGAAACTGCAGCTAGCAATTCCTCTTTGGATTTATTAAGGCTACATAACAATATTCAAAAATACATACTCCATAACATCATGAATATTATTTCTTTACTAAAGAAACTCATATACATGATAATACCACGCAATGTGATAATTTTGCTCACCCTGTTTCAGTGTTTGTTGCAACCGGCAATATTTAATTAGTTTCTAAGGAGCTGACTATTACTGCATTTTGCAAGAGAGTACCTGTCCGGTCCCTAAGAGGAGACAAGCTTAGTGGAGCGGAAATGATGTCCTGTGGTGTTTCTACACACTACTCTAGAAGCGAAGTGAGTTCCTTCTATTGGATAGCACCCTACGCAATCTGACTATTCAAAAATAAATTGTTTTGCATTCTTTAATTTAGCACTCCACATTATGTTAGCATTATCCTGCATCCGTCATCCAGTATCACCTGATGTCCAACATTACACCTTGCGTCGTCATCCAGTATCACCTGATGTCCAACCTTACACCTTGCGTGCCTTAAGTTCCGATGCTTAAAAGTTGGTCGATTTGCCTAGTACGATTTTGGTTCAAGCTTCATGCTTTCTCCTACATTCTAATTGTAGTTTTCAAAACTTTTTGGTTATTGTCCGGCCGTCTGTATGGTTTCTGCTTGAAAATACCAGCATATACCTGATGTTTGTGTTAAATCTGTTTTGTGTAGGTTTGAAATACTTAATACATCATTGGTAAGAATGTAATCTTTCTCTTGAAAAGATATCAAACTATTTCTGATGAATTTTTTTATGACAATTTTAAAGCATGAGAATTTCTTCACTTGTTCTCTAAATATTTTTTAAGCATACATCTGATCATTAATTCATAAAGAATTTAGGAAAGTGAAACAGCAGATGCCTGGTGTATTTCAACACTGAAGAGACTAATAGAGAGGTGTCCCCGTTGAGCTTGAAAGGTAATGTAAGTTCCTTTCCAACACTTAACCCTGCAACATGATCCCCCCTTCATTCTTGGATGACACAACAAGGTTGTGCTTCCGTGAAGGATAGAAATCATGTTAGGACCGAAAATAAGCAGGTGTAAACGCGGAAGCTAGCAAAGCAAACCTCAAAAGACCATGAGTAAGAAGACAACGAGAAATATTCCAAAAGACACAAAGATTTAACGTGGTTCAGTCAATCGACCTACGTCCACAAAGGAGATGAGCAATCCACTATAAATATGAGAGTACAAAATACAGAGAGAAACAACCTCAACCAAATTCACTCAGAATACATGGGAGGTTCACACAAGTGATAACGTATCAAGCTTGTGACCCACAAACTCTCCCCCTAACCAAAACTCTCAAATCCCTTAAAACTACATTGTGAATGCTGATTAAGTTAGAAGGAACATTCCTCTATTTATAGAGTCCTAAACCTTTTCCTACAAGAAAAGGATTAGTCAATCCAAAACTTTTTCCTAAAAGGAAAAACTATTTGTGGTAAGAAATCAGGGCAAATAAAACTCAACAAATCAAACTCTTGACCAGTGCATAATTCGTGAGTATCGAATGACATTACAAGCATTCTTTGGACATATTACTTGTGACTGCTGCAAGGTACATCATGTTTCTTCAATCTGGTAGAAAGTATGACTCTTCTGGTTATTTTTGAAAGTTATCTCATGCCCTTTTGAATTACATGGCCAAATAACACTGTTACCAGAGAGTAACAAAAAAAAATACATGACAACCACACAAATCTACTAAATTAACTATTGAGGCATAGCAAGTTTGTAAAATTAATGACCAGAGGAAAGGAAGAATCAAAGTTATTGAGAAGAAGATATTCTCATCTTATATAATCTTGATCGTAGAGTAGTGTTTATATATATACATATCTAGTTTAGACTTTAGTTTAGGTAATTGTGGTAACTACTTGACTAATAACTTGTTACCTAACTGATCAACTACATCTCGTAACTAACTTCTCTAACAAAGTAACAGTTATTTAACTAACTGTCTAACCACTCTCAACAAAGTTCATAGGAGGGGACTCGAAAAAAGAAAAAAAATGTACATGTGAAATTCAACAAAATTGTTAACAGTTAATATAATAGTTTGGTCTAAATATGTCATATATATCAATAGTTTGGTTCAAAAATATACTTTTTGTTTTTGTTGGGTCAAAAATGTATTTTCCCTATAAGTATATTAGTATATTGATATGCTTAAACATACTTCATTCGTGATAAAACTACTATTATTAAAGAATCCAATTCTTATTTCTTTCTTTTAAAATTACTTTAACCAACAAATAATTAGGAAATCAGCTTTTTTTTTCTTCTTAATTCTCATTAACCTTTAAAATAGAACAAGTAATTTTTATATAAACTATGATAAAATAATCTTTAATAAAATAGAAAATAATCTTTTCTCAGTTGAAGTAGGATGATTTCTGATTTAAAAAGTACGGAAAATGGCCTAAAATATCCTTAAAGTATTGAAAATGGTACAAAATTACCCTCCATCCACCTATTGGCTCCAAAATACCCTTCCCACCCACCTGTTGGGTCCAAAATACCCTTGTCATCCACCTTTTGGTTCAAAATTGACCACTTATTTAACGGTTTTATATTTAAACTATTTAAATATTTTTTAAAATACGTGGTGCTCAACAATTTGTTATAATTTAACTTATTTGTATAATTTATCAACTATTTGTTATAATTTAACTTATTTGTATAATTTATAAATCAATTCATTACCCACCCATTACTAATTAAATTCCTCTTAATAAATCCATCACATTATTAATGCAAGCTACTTCCAATTGAGTGTTTTTAAAAATTATAGAAGTAAATTATCATACATTCAAGTGGCTAAATAAAAATCACCGATAAATTTAAAAGTCTGACTATGTTCATCTTAATTATTCTTATGTCTCAATTATGTGATGTTACTTCATAGGTAACTTTTTTTCAAAATAATATATTAAAGGTTTTAAACAAATCATAAATATTTATAAAATTATATTTAAAAAAAAGTGCATACGGGATGTATTACTTGTTTACCTTTAATCATAAATTTCTAATTCAATTTTGAAAGAAAGTGTCTCCTAAATAAGCGGCTCAACCTAAATTTAATTGGGGTTTCGATTCGGACTCAAATAATTTTGGATGTCATTTTCAGGAATCTATAATTTCATCGTGTTTTAGTAGTGTTTATGACGATTTTGATATTATAATTGGATTATTAATTGAGTGAGGTTTAGTTAGTAATGAGTGGGTAGTGGGTTGGTTTATAAATTATATTAATAAATTAAAATTATAATCAATAGTTGAACGCCAAGTATTTTAAAAAATATTTAAAGAGTTTAATTTTAAAACAATTAAAAAAGTGGTCAATTTTGAACCCAAAGGTGGATGACAAGGGTATTTTGGAGCCAATAGGTGGATGAAAAGGGCATTTTGGAGCCAATAGGTGGATGGAGGGTAATTTTGTACCATTTTCAATACTTCAAGGGTATTTTAGGCCATTTTCCGTAAAAAATATTATTAAGAAAAGAATTTGTTCTTTTTTTAAATAAAAAAAAAGTCAATATATTTATTCGGAGGAAAACATCTTTGACTCATTTATTGACCAAACTATTAATAAGTAACAATAAGAGCATATCAAACTATTGTGGACAAGGCATAGTTGAATGATCCTTTTTTATTCTATCTATTATTATTAAGAGCCCTAAACAAAATGAAGCCCTATTTTTCCTTCTTTATTCATGCTTACTTCCTCCTGATCAGCAACCACTGCATTCTGCTGCTGCTTCAGCGAGGTGTTGAAATGGAAGAGTATGGCGATTGGAACAATGTGTATAAACTATATTATAACACTATGTATGTAGTGCCTGTTGATATGAAATGGTGGGAATTTGAATGATGAATAGCAGGGAGGTACATGAATATACAGAGACACATGTGAGAGTAGTATTGATAAAGGGGTACGATTGAAGGATTATGCAAGAGAATTTTTAAAAAGCCACCTAAAATGTCACTTGTACTAAATGATCCATTGCTATTTGTGATTCCTATTGTTCTCCATCGATCAAGTCTTTGTTGTGAACGACTCAATACACATTTTATCCTACATCGTAAAATATGGTTTTCCATCGCACAATGCTCACAATCTTCAATATTCATACTTGTACGATTTTCTTGTTGGATAAGGCTTCTTGATAGGACAACTCTTGAACAAGACTAGATTTGAACTATAAGGTATTTTCACAAGAAAAAATAAAAGGGGGACACAATTTAATTAGCAACATAAAACTATCCTATGGGAGATTAGACATACTCAATAGTATTTATATTGAGATATGCAGTAGTCCCCAATCAGGAAAAATAAAACATCTCATAATCCAGTGCTTTAAACACAATTCACAAGGCTCATTGCAGAAAGTCCAAAAACTTAAAGTAGTTTATCACTCATCAGGATGGTGATGGTGAACAAAATTAACTACTTTGTGTTGGCTACATACAAAAGTTGACAACATATAGCATCCTCCAATTGGACTTAAAGGTGTCTCGATAACAAATGGGAACGTAAACAGATTATTTTTCTCCAATGGATGAATTCATTACATGTGGAGACTTAGACCAGAAAGAAGAAAAAGAACAGATATCCATGAGCAAATACAAGGAATCATACACTTTTAGTTAGCTTCCAGTAACTCAGCAAGGTTCATCTGTATCTCTTTTTAAAAAGTCCTCTGCCTTTTTGACCTATACATTACCCCGCTGATTTTCCTCTGGGTTTTTATTATCATTAGTCTTAGCAGTAAGTGATCAACTAATTAGCTTTCTGAGTCTCTTCTCGGACACACTTGCAAACTTATTCTGTGGTTCCAGAACGAGTGCATGTCTAATATCTGCAATATCAAAATCCACAGTAAATTAATAAATGAACTAACTAAAAGGAAACTGGATGCCCATCTCTGGCCAGGACAGACCATCCAACCTGACTTTTACAAATATAGTTCAGAGTTAACATGAAAAGATAATATGGAAAGCAAGTCACAAAATCTACAGTCAGCATAATATTCCTCAAAAATTATTAGGATTAACTAGAAAATGGTTACATAAACATAGCTTTTTTATTATTATTATTATTTTTCAACGCATATTTATCCATATGCATGTATGAGCATGAGCCAAAAACAACTGCTGAGATATTGCACCTACTGCTATTTTGATCCGACCTGATCACGCCCACAGCTACTTAGATCTGCCCGTTTGACACACAAGGCACTTAATAATGAAATAGCAGCCAACCCAGAAACCTGACCCCTCCCCCCTCTAGCGGCGTACTACAGATCTTTTGAAACTTACATGAGATGACTTAATCAGATTTTGTAAATAATATTTGTCATTAGTTTTTGAAAGCTAGTCATGGGGAGATAACAATTCTGAACTATTCTGTGCAATTAAGGATTTCTTCCTACGCAAATGAGACCATAAAAAGATAGCTGAAAAGGACTAAAGATAAAGTTGCACGCACAAACAGCGCAAAGAACTGCAAACATGCACCTTGCAACAGACAGACTGCCACATAACATCACAATTCACAGCCTTACCTTGAAGAGCCTCTTTATAGAAGAGAAGGGACTCCCTGGCAGTTCCCCTTCTCATATAAGCCTTTACATTCTGCATATAAAAATAAAAAAAATCCACCAGTCAGAATATATTTGGATCATAAAAATGGAAATTGAATGTATGGGAGATGGGCATCTATACTCTCATGCATCAAATAGTGAACTTAAGCTACAAGAGGAAAAAGGTGGAATAATATGAGTCTACACCACAAGAGAAATTGAACAACATTGATATATCTTTACACAACTCAGACAAATTTGCTTGAAAGGAGTTTCTACCACCACTCATTTAATTGTAAACGTACTTGAGAAATTCATATGTTTACTGATAAACTTTTGGGTGCATTTTATGTTATGCTTAGATTACTACATAATATCCACAGTAAAAAAACCCAGACAGCAAATATAAACAGACGGAAAAAAGAGTTCTTTTCAAAACTAACACTCCTTTAAGGTTTAACTTTTTAAAAGATTTCCCATTAAAAGCCCTGTAATAGGATGAAAAGCCCTTCATCAATATGGCAATACAAGTGTTTGAATACTATTACCCTGAAATAGTATTTCGAAACAGTATTAGATTGGTCAAAAAAAAAGAAGTTAAACAGTTCACTAATATTAGTCGCAAAATTCCAAGTTTCTCCTTATACCTTTTTATCAAGTGAAATTGCTTTAGTACAGTCCTCTTCAGCTTGTTGGAAGCTGCAAGTTAAATCACTCAGTAAAAGACGAATTCAAACAGAAAACATTGAAGAAGTTGCACTAGTATCATAATTTATTATCATACCATCCCAATTCTAAGTAAGCAGCTGCCCGGTTGGAATAATATGTAGCGTTGTCATTCAATTTTATTGCTTCTGTATAGTAGCTTACAGCTTTGTTCCACTGCTTGCCCTTAAATGCAGCATTTCCCTATATAGAATGCATCAAATTACCATGAGAAACTAGAAGAGCATACTAATGATAGAGCCCACAACGTTCAAAGATGGTAAATTGAAGACGAATGACTATCAGGCACAAAATTCTTTCATTTCTCATTGGTTAGTTTCAAGAAGCCTAAAACACAGTATCAAAAAGAAAAAACAATTGCATATACTGTTATTTAAGACTGAACTTAAAAATCTGTAGTATAGACTGTTAGCCATGCTTGCAAAATTTGCTATAATTATGGTAAACCACGTGCCAGTAGCATTTTGAGTAGAAACTGAATGTTACTGGTATGTCTTATTAGCAGACTCTTCTTTTGGAGGAGAGACCAGGCAAGAGAGATAAAGTGGAAATGCACAAATTTGGTAAAGATATGAAGAAAAAATGAGAGCATTTTGCTTCTCACCTTCCTGAAGGCAAAATAACAAGAAGCAAGGATGATTACAATGTGGAAAAATTGGAAGAAAATTCCAAATATTTAATCAGACATCTATATTGAATAATAATAATTTCAAGTGTCCCATACTGCTCCTCATTAGATATAATATTGTATCTTTGGGGCTTGCAGCTAAAAGGCTGTAATAAGGATCTGGGAATTTAACTATCAGGTCTTTGCAGACTTTCAGATAAGGAAACAGAATAGTGTGATGCCCAACTTATGAAACAGAACAGTGTGATGCCCAACTTAGAGATCTGCAAAATGATCATGTCAAAGCAATTGATTTTAGCATATTAAAAGAAATTAAAGTGGAGAATAAAACCTTTTCTTTCAAAAGCTCAGATGCATCAATGCTACCATTGGTATCTGGTAATGGAGATGCATTGGATTGTATGCTTACTTCATCTTGGATAGATGAATACATATCCAAGACAGTGTCAAGTAGAAACTTATCAGTCCCGTGATATGCAATAAATGACAGGGAGATAGGATAGTTCTCATGTTCTCCAAAAGGAATGGCAGCCTGACATTCAAAACAAGGAACAGATTGTGCACAGTGAAAGCACTAAAATATGGAAAGAAAACTAAAGTATGAGGATGACTAAGTATACTTGATGATTGAATACTGCAACATGGAATTACCTGACAACATCCTGACATGCTGGCAATGCCCAATAAAGCAAATGCTCTATCATGAACTTCAGCATATAGACCTTTCCTTGACTTTAATTTTAAAGGAGGATCTGCAACCGTCGGAAGAACCAATATGCCATCGTTCTTCAAACAAAACGAAATGAGTCCTTGAGACACAAGTTACCGAAAAACAAACATTGTTACATAAAAAGGGGATGCAAGACTAGATATTGTATCAGACATTTTTGAAGTGGTAAATGACATAGTGAACTTTTCAAAACTGTTCTCTTGACATTTATACCAAAGTTATGTGTTAGACAATTGGCATTTTTTCAGCTTATTATTATTTTTACTGTTTTTTACTTATTTCAATTTAGTGCTTCCTATTTTCTAGCTAGACTTAGTCAACTTTAGTTGCTCAACTTTCTGAAGTTAGTGGCCCCATTACGGCTGTTAGTGACCCCCTTTTATGGTAGTTAGTGGCACATGTTTTTATTTTAGTTTTAATGTTTATGTTTTTTCTTTGTATAAATTCAGACTTTCGGCAGATTAATATACACAAGGAATTTCATAAGTTCACTCTATTTTTATTTTTTCAAATCAGTTTCTTGAGTATTTTTATTCTAACAGTGGTATCAGAGCCTCTAGTTGATCTTATAGGACAAAAAAAAAAGTTTTGACCTACAACACAAATGGCATCCAACAACCTATCTTTAAATCCACCATTCACTTTCACTGGTGAAAATTACCAAATCTGGTCTGTGAAGATGCAAGCTTTTTTGGAAGCCTATGAACTTTGGGAAACTGTGACGGAAGATAAACCACTTCCTGCTCTATCAGCAAATCCTACCTTGGCTCAGTCAAATCCAGTGTTGTGGACGGCGAGAGGCGACAAAAGGCGACAAGGGCCTGCCTCGCCACGCGGCGAGGCGAGCGGCGAGGCGCTTGCCTTTTTGAATAAAGGCGCCAATTAATACCAAAAATTAAAAATATTTAATTGCATATTTTATCCAAAATCTTAATAGCAATAACACATATTAGCAAATATTCAATTCAAAAACCAATAGTAGATACTAAAATGTCCCTCTTTTTGCTAGCATCCGCCATTGATTATTAAATTCAATTAATTCGCTGTTTAGAAATATTGGAATAAATAATTAGGAAAGACAGATTTTTTTTTAATTAACTGCCTATAATTTAAAAAAAAATGTTTACACAAAGCAGTAAGCAACTAAGCACTGCTTAGTGCTTACAGTTTTACTGCCTTACACCAAAAAAACACTGACTGAAAAAAAAAATGAAGAAGAAAAAAAAATTGTTGAAGAAGAGAGAAAACGATACCTGAAAACAGAGAGTCGTGAGGGTCGGAGGGAACTCGTGAGCCGGCGAGGGAGAAGAACAGAATCGACAGCGAGGGACAACTTGAGAGAAGGAGAAGCTGACAGCGATGGAGAGCGAAGGAGAAGAGACAACGATGGAGAGCGAGGGAGAAGAGACAGCGATGGAGGAGAAGAGAAGAGAGTCAATCGAGAGAGAGAGAGTCGCGATGGAGTTTCAGAAATTTCAAAAGTAAAAAAAAAACCCTAATTTTGACTAATATTTTTAATATTAAGTCAAATATTTTTAATTAAAAAGGCGGCGCCTTTTCTGTCGCCATCACAGCGCCACACCTCGCCATACCTCGCCTTTTTACCATCGCCTCGCCTCGGCAGAGAATGGCGAGGACCCCTCGCCTCGCCTCGCCTCTCGCCAAAGGCGAGGAGGCGCTCGCCTTTTGTAACACTGGTCAAATCCAACAACGAAGAGAAGGCAAAGAAATCTAAAGCCAAGTCGCTTATGCAGAATGTTGTGGCAGATACTGTGTTTTACAGAATCATGGCTTGAAAAACTGCAAAAGAGGCTTGGGATAGTATGAAAGAAGAATATCAAGACAGCGATAGAACACGTCAAATGCAAGTGTTGAACCTAAAAAAAGAGAGTTTGAGTCCTTGAATATGCAGGAGGATGAAACTACCAATAAGTATGCTGATCGAATATCCTTAATTGTTAGTAACATTAGACTTCTTGGTGAAGAATTTACAGATAAACAAATTGTGGAGAAAGTTCTTGTGACTCTTCCTGAGAGATTTGAATCTAAGATTTCCTCTCTTGAAGAATCCAAGGACCTGAGCAAACTTTCATTAGGTGAACTAATAAGTGTTGTTCAAGCACAAGAGCAAAGGAGGACTATGAGACGGGAAAAGTTCATTGAAGGAGCTTTCTCTGTACAAAAGCAAAAAGGAAAGCAACAATTCCACCAAAAGAATAAGGGTAAGCATGATGGAGGAAACAATAGTGGAGATGTGAAGCAGAAGTTCCCTCCTTGCAAACATTGTAAAAGAAATACACATCTGGAGAAGTATTATTGGAAGAGAGTCGATGCTATATGTGGCAACTGTAAGCAGACGGGACACGTATCCAAGGTCTGCAAATCAAGAGTAAAGGCCTCTGGTGCTTTGCAAGCACAAGTAGCAGAAGCTGACGATGCACATGAAGAGCAACTATTTGTAGTTTCATACTTTTCAATCAGTGAATCCTCTGATTCATGGCTTCTTGACAGTGGTTGCACACATCACTTGTGCAATAATGTTGAACTGTTCAAATTCCTAGATGATACTTACAAATCTAAAGTAGAAGTGGGAAACAGTGAGGCAGTAAGAGTCAAAGGCAGAGGTACAGTGTCTATTTCAACAATATCAGGTATCAAAACTATTTCTGATGTTTTGTACACACCTGATATGAGTCAAAATTTGTTGAGTGTTGGACAAATGCTTGAAAATAATTATTCTCTGCATTTTAAGAATCGTGAATGTGTTGTTTCTGACCCTTCTGGAGTAGAGTTATTTTATGTCAAGATGAGCAACAGAATGTTTTCAGTTGATTGGGAGAAAATAACTGAGCAGGCTTACACTATTACTTCACAAACATGTACAAACCTATGGCACAAAAGGTTTGGTCACTTCAATCTAAGAAGCATCGCCGAGATGAAAAAAAATGAGCTAGTGGAAATTTGCCTGAATTTCTTTCTAATGCTCAAGTTTGTGAAACTTGCCAATAGGGAAAGCAAACAAAATTGCCATTTCAAGCAAATCAAGTACGAAGAGCTAACCAGAAACTTCAGCTCATTCATACGGATGTTTGCGGCCCAATGAAAACAGATTCGTTGAGTGGTAACAGATACTTTCTCCTCTTTATTGATGACTACACCAGAATGTGTTGGGTTTATTTCACAAGACTGAAGAGTGAAGTCTTTGATGTTTTTAAACAACTTAAAGCTTTAGTAGAAAATCAATGTAATCTTAGTATTAAGGCTTTAAGGTTTGACAATGGAGGAGAATACACTTCTTCTCAATTTGTGGAGCTTTGTAATAGCACAGGTATTTAACGCCAATTGACATTACCATACACTCCACAACAAAATGGCGTGTCTGAAAGGAAGAACATGACAGTAATGGAGATGGCCAGATGTCTTTTGCTCGAAAGAAAGATCCCAAATCAGTTTTGGGTTGAGGCAGTCAATACCTCTGTATATTTGCTGAACAGATTGTCTACTAAGGCCTTGCAGGACATGACTCCATATGAAGCTTGGTGTGGGAACAAACCATCAATACACCATCTCAGAATCTTTGGGTGTATATGTTATTATCGAGTTCCAGAAACAAAAAGGAGTAAGCTAGATAACAAGGCTCATAAAGGCATATTTATGGGCTATAGTTCATCCAAAGGTTACAGGATTTTCTGTTTGAAATCAGATAAACTAATTCTCAGCCGAGAAGTGAAGTTTGATGAAGCAGCTGGTTGGGATTGGAAAAATCAGAAGACCTCTTATTCTGATTCATTTTCAATAGAGCAGCCTCAACTTTCAGAAGATGAACTAGTGGATGATGTACCAGTGATGGGAACTCGATCCTTAAAAAGATGTCTATCAGCGGTGTAACTTGGTTAGCTCTGAACCAACAAGCTATGCTGAAGAACAAGACTCTCAGACATGGAGGAGAGCTATGCAAGAAGAACTAGACATGATCGAGAAGAATGGAACCTGGCAGCTTGTTGACAGACCTAGAAATCGCAAGGTAATTGGTGTAAAATGGATTTTCAAGACAAAACTCAATCCTGATGGAACAATTTGCAAAACATAAGGCTAGATTGGTGGTGAAGGGATAAGCACAACAATATGGTGTGGATTACCAGGAAACATTTGCTCCTGTAGCAAGGTATGACACAATCAAGCTTATTCTTGCATTTGCATCTCATAGTTCCTGGCAGATTCATCAACTTGATGTCAAATCAGCTTTCTTGAATGGTTTCCTTGCTGAAGAGATCTATGTAGAGCAACTTGATGGTTTCTCAACTCCTGGAAAAGAGGATCAAGTTTATCTCTTAACAAAGGCCTTGTATGGCCTAAAACAAGCCCCAAAGGCATGGCATGAGAGGATGGACAATCATCTCATCCAACTTGGCTTTAGTAGAAGTCAAAGTGAAGCTACTTTGTATGTGAAAGTCAATGTTGCAGGTGAGTCCTTAATTGTCTCAATTTATGTGGATGACATGCTTGTGACAGGAAGCAAAATTGAACTAATCCAAAGGTTCAAGGATGAAATGGAGAAAACCTTTGAAATGACTGATGTTGGAGTCATGAAGTACTTTCTCGGCATGGAAGTGTTGCAGTCCAGTGATGGAATTTTCATATGCCAGCAGAAATACATTTCGGATATTTTAAACAGGTTCAAAATGCAAGACTGCAAACCTGTGAGTACTCCAATATCTACTGGTGTGAAGCTTGGCAAGGATGAGGATTTCGAAAAAGTGGATGACAGTATGTATAGAAGCTTAATTGGCAGTCTTCTATATGTAACCGCAAGCAGGCCTGACATTCTACTTGTTGTTAGTTTGCTCTCTAGGTTCATGCATTCGCCTAGAGACACACACCTCACAGCTGTTAAAAGAGTGTTAAGGTATATTAAAGGAACTAGCAAGTTCGGAATTTTTTTCCCAAAATCTACCGAAGTAACTATGAACCTGATCGGGTACTCTGATAGTGATTGGGGTAGTGGAGTTGATGATTCCAGAAGCACATCTGTAGATCTTTTCTGTTTGGGGACAAGTTGTTTTAGTTGGAGCTATAGAAAACAAGAAACTACATCTCAATCAACAGCAGAAGTTGAGTACATAGCTGCTGCATCTGCTGTGAATCAAGTTATCTGGCTAAGGAAGATGATGAAAGACTTAGGCCATGAACAAACAAAAGCTACCAAGATCATGATTCATGTGTGACAACAGTTCAGCAGTTTCAATCTCAAAAAATCCAGTGTTTCATGGTCGAACTAAACATATCAAGATCAAGTTTCATTTTATTAGAGAAGTCCAACAATCTAATGAAGTGTTGCTTGTTCATTGTTCATCTGAGAACCAGTTAGCTGACATTTTCACCAAGTCATGCCAAAGGAAAGGTTTGAAGATCTGAGGCAAAGAACTGGTGTTTGCCACAAAAATGCCAAGGAGGAGTGTTAGGCAATTGGCATTTTTTCAGCTTATTATTATTTTTACTGTTTTTTACTTATTTCAATTTAGTGCTTCCTATTTTCTAGCTAGACTTAGTCAACATTAGTTGCTCAACTTTCTGAAGTTAGTGGCCCCATTATGGCTGTTAGTGGCCCCCTTTTATGGTAGTTAGTGGCACATGTTCTTATTTTAGTTTTAATGTTTATGTTTTTTCTTTGTATAAATTCAGACTTTCGGCAGATTAATATACACAAGGAATTTCATAAGTTCACTCTATTTTTATTTTTTCAAATCAGTTTCTTGAGTATTTTTATTCTAACAATGTGAAATATTAAGTGCAGAGGCATATGCAAAATTTCTAAAGGATGGGTGCACTTATGAAAAGATGGATTTAATATATAAATTTGACTGGTTTGACCTTCAGGTTCTTATCACTTGAACCGTTAAACATTTAAAATTATAGGTCCAAAATTGATTCTTATATTCAAATAGTGATTTTATACATATAGTTACATCTTGTGTAGAAGGTATTGAGATCATTGACTGTGCTATATCATCGAGTACTAATTGTTTGCATTGCCAAAGTAGGAATTTCCAATGTGACAAACATGAAATTTTGAAAGGTTACAGCAAAAAAAGAAAGAAAAAATATTAATTAAAACCCCAAAAGTGCTACCAATGGTACTTAAAGAGGTGTTACCTAATTTATAACAAAAAAGACAAAGATAGATATAAGATATAAATTTCTATTTTCACTTGGAGATGTGCACCCAGGCATCATTGCATTATATGATACTTCGAGTGTGGGTTCACACATCTATATTTAAGCATTTATAAAAAAAATATAACACTACTCCACGTGATTTCAGGAGGAGAGCATGGGATCACGACCCTGTGACCCCCTCCTAGATACACCCCTAATTAAGTGGCTTTGACGAAGAAGAAAAGAAGCTAATGGTAGCTGCCACAAATGGAGTGGTAATCCCGACACCCCAGCCCCCCAAAACAAAAACAAAAAAAAAGATAGGAAAGATGAAGAATGTGGAGAAAAGGAATCATAGCAGAAAAGGAGAATTTCATTTTTTACTTGAGGCTGTCTAAAGGTACCTTCAAAAGATTCTGCATAGCAACTCGCATCTCGGTCCTAACTTTGTAAAGAACTTTGATGTTCTCAGGAGCCAAGGTATCTGCTGCAGCAATGTGATTGGTAACTTGAGAACCCAACCTCGGTTTCACAGCCTTCATCCATTCTTCATAATTTGTGTTAAACTCATATCTGAGAAAAACTAAGCATCAGAGATGATCACAGGGAAATCATTACCTCGACTAAATCAGAATTTTGAACAACATAAGATAGGAAGAAGATGGAACAACCAGATATAGCACATATGTAGTCGTTGAGCGTATTTATAAATCAGGAAAGGCAACAAAAGTAAAGAGTAGTAATCCCCTCTTCATTCGAAAATTAATCCAGTTAACCCCACCACTACCTGCTATCATCCACAATCAGCATCAGCTTGCACATGGCTGTCAATGCTTATCACTAGACGGGCAAAATACAGCCAATGTAACTATCAATTAACCAGTCAACTGCTACTTAACTTCCAAATCATTTGCAGTTCTGACAAATTTACCAAATTTGGTGAACAATGGGATGCTTTAAAATTATGAAAATGCCAGTTAGCAGTTGAAAGTCTCAAGGTGGAAGTAGATTAATAAAACATCAGTGCCACAACTAGGTATGTCCCATAGCTGTTCTGGTGATAGAACATAAACTCTACAGAAGCCTTCTCGGTATATTCAACAGAGAAAAGCTGAAAATCCCACTAAGCTCGCTCGATGAACATGCTAAACAGAAGAACAATTTAGATAGGATCGAAAAAAGAGTTTTAGAGATTGAAACCATTCAGCTTGCAATTACAGTAGTCCCAATGTCAAATACTCCATAAATGAGTTTAGACATCATGTAATGCATGAGTGTCAGATAATTTATATTTTACTATATGCCAAATTTGAAGTTATCAATAAACTAGAGATTATGTCTTAAACCAAGAATGAGATTAATTCTCTAGTTTTTCTATGTAAATCAATATATTACAAAACGTTAGATGAGATTTCCAGCACCCAAAAAACGCACAAACGAAGAACTTCCGAGAAACAAAATGTCTCCATAGAAGTAGAAGCCAACAGGGTAAGGAGATGTGAGACAGAAGGATGATCTTGTCAACAATATTGACCTGTATTTGAAGAGCAGAAAAAACAGTAGCTCAATATTTTGTGGATGCCTATCTGAGATTCCTCACATAAACAAACACTCCTTTCTCTCAAGATGGTCGTCCAACCCAATGCAGGAGGCCATAACTAAACTACGGCCAAATGAAATACGAGTAGGAAGAAATTACAGATAGGGATTGGAGATTTCAATGCAGAGAGATTCTTGTGAAGAGAGAATCCATTAAAGAGACTCAAATCTTTGAAACCAATTCCTTTTACTATTTTTTGGAGAATGGTCTCATTTCATTAAAACATCAACACCAAGTTTTTGCTGATAAAGAAGAGAGAATACAATCTCCAGAGGAGATAAAACATAAAACTCCCCTTAATCAACAAAAACTTACAGGGATTGTATAGCTTTGCAGTATGGGTTCACTATCATTTACAGCATCCCTTACTCCAAGAAAATAAAAAGTAATATCCAATTTAATTTGATTCTCTCTGAGAAGTTCATTGTATTCTCAAAAAGTCCTGAAATTTCTTTCCTTCCAGACTGTCACCAAATGCATGCTAGGATGGTTTGCCATCATTTCCTTTGGTTAACAACGCCAACTTCTCCACTCCAAACACTCAAGAGGTCTATTGTCTTCTCTGGCATATACCACTTCATTTTAACTGATTCTGTGCATACTAAATAATAAACCACTAAGATACTACCGATAGCAGGACACATTGTCAAATAAGAAACATGAAAGTGGAAAGCATAATAAAAGTAGCTTAAAAGTTATATCACTTTCTAGTAAGAAGATCAGCCTAGTAAAATTTTCAAAGTATGGCATGTGCATGACCTTTGAAGAAGAAACATCACAGAAGAGAGAGCTCGTAAAGTAGACATCCCATTCTGCTGGATGGTTGATTGTTCAATGAAACCTTTTAAGCTGGGTACGTTTGATGCAATATACTGCCCAAGGTTCAGATGTTTGGGTGCCTGGTCTGTGCGAATACAAGAAAAATGAGAAGTGATATAAAGAAATAGAGAGTGCCAGCATCTGGCAACCAAATGAGTCCATCGAAAAATTATAATCTATACTAGGAGGAAAAAGAAAAAGTAAACTGCAACTTACATCCAGATAATTTTTCTATTACTTTGGTGACAACATACACTGTCTTCTGTTTTGGTACATTACAGAGCTGAAAAAGATCATCAGCTATAACAAAGCATCTCGTCCTCTTAGGTTCAATTGATGGTATCTGAAGCAACACATGTCCAACTCGATGCAGCACAGATGGATCACGAGCTAACCATCCTGTAAAAGGGATTGCCACCATAAAGAATAGACAACAAATTTAATGCCTAGCAGGAATACCTAAAAGCCCAAAGAGACGGTCTGTATATTTACAATACTGACATCTTAAATTTCAATTAATCAAAATTCAGAAGCAAATGATTTTTTTATCTCTACCGTCAATAAATTTAGCAAGGGCAATTATTTTTTGATAAAGGTGAAGTTGTATTCCTCAGCAATGAGGGTATACTGGAACAATCAAAAAGATTTAAATCAGTGACCCAAAAAAGACCAACTCAAGAAAGCCGTACTAAACTTAAAAAGAAGAGAAAAAATTTAAAATCTGTCCAGCATCCTCTATATCCTCCTCTTTACACCAAAAGAAGGAAGTCTTCATACAACGCCATTTGATCTTTTGCACTCATTCTGCAGTATTTTCCATAAACCTCTTGAGTCTTTCCCTACAAATAGTCCACCATATACAAGATGGTATCATGTTCCACCATTTCTTCTGGCTCTTACTCCCCCCCTCTTCTCGCCCAGCAACTAAGAAGGTCTGCAGTGTGTTCTGGCATTCCAGTTTGTGTGTGTTCTGCTTAGAAAAATGGCCCAATTGAGCGGTGACTTTGCAATGGAGGAATAGATGGCTATTAGTCTCATTTGTCTCATTAAACAGTGAACATCAGAAGATATTTCAAAGCCTCTTCTTTGCAGCTTCTCATGAGTTAGCCAAGGCAATTATAAGTTATGATTCTATCCAAATAGGCCTCATCATGGGTATCAGAGTAACTCTTCCCATTGCTTTTTCCAAAGTTCCTTCTTGTATTAACAAGTTGTGAAACATATCTTTGTTCTCGGTATTTTTGGTTTGTTAGGTGTTTTTTCTTATTAACAAATGAAATACCTATAGTTTAGTACACAATTGTCCATTCTCAATTCTTTTTAATGAATGATATGAAAGGTACTCTTCCGGTGAGTCTACATGGCTCCCCACCTTGAGAGTTAGTTCTTCTTCAGGTGAGTCTACATGGCTCTGATGTATGTATCTCCACAGTCCACACTCCCCAACACATTGCATTGAAGCTGTCTTAAGACCCAAGGACTAAGCTCACTCTCAAATTTTGGATTCCCAAGCCTCCCTTTCCTTTGCTAGCATTATTGTATTCCATTCACTAGATGATAGCCCTTTTCTTCTTTGCCTCTTTTCCAGAGGAAGTTTCTTATGAGTCCATCTAATATTTTCACCACCTTAGAGGGAATAGGAAATGGAGACATTATATAGGTGGGAAGTGAGTCTAATATTGATTTTATCAATATGGTTCTACCTCCCCGTGAGAGGTATTGAGTTTTCCATCTTGCTAACTTCTTTTTTGTCTTCTCCATGATTCCATCCCATATTTCTAAAGTTGTGCCTACCACCTAGTAGCATTCCCATAAGTGGTAGGTAGTCCCTCTACTCTACAACCAAGTATACTGATCACAATATCTGAATCTGAGGAATTTCTTTGATAGGGATCAATCTAATTTTTGCCTAGTTTACACTTAGTCCTTGCTACAGCTTCAAAAAGAATTAAAATTGGTCTAATGTATCTCAATTGCTCAATCTCAAGTTCACAAAAAACTAGGGTATCATCTTGCATACAACAGATGACTATTCTCTTTTCCACCCTTATTACTGGCTCCTATTAGAAAGCCCCTTAGCAATTGTTCTGTGTGGCTATTGTCATCAAATCAAAATCTTCCAATACCAATATAAGCAAAAAGGCGGAGAGAGGGTCTCCTTGTCTCAATCCTCTTTCGGCATTGAAGAAACCTACTAGCTCTCCATTGACAAGGACAAAGAATTCAACAATCTTCATACATGCCTCTATCCACTTTAACCATTTGATCTATCTCATAGTATTGACTAAGAAAGACCAGTTACCATGGTCATAGGCTTTCTAAATGTCTAGTTTACAAAAGTAATCCTGCGTTCACATTTTTCATCCATCAGTCTATAGTACACACTCACTAGCAATTAGGGCAACATCCATAATCCATCGTTCCTTTATAAAAGTCATCTGACTTTTATTTACCAATTTATCCACCACTGTCTTTAGCTTTTCAGAAAGTAACTTAGCCATGTCTTGTACACTCCTCCAACCAGACTAATTGGTCTGTAATCTTTAAGATCTGAGGCTCCAAACTGTTTAGGTATTAATGTAATAAAGGTTGCATTAAAACACTTCTCAAAATTCTGATTAGAGTGAAATATGCCAAAGTCCCTATTATACTTCATCCCAGAAAGTGTAGGAAGAAAATCATTGGAGAGCCATCTGGGTCTGGGGCTTTCTCCTTGGCACAATTTGATGTTGTCCGTAATATCCTCCTCATCGAAGGGTCTTCGTAAAAGGGAAGCTCCTCTTCAGAAATCATAGAGAACTCGATTTGAATTTTGAAGCTTATCATTATATTAATTGTCACCCAGTCTGCTCCTTTGAGCATGTATCCTTTCATGTGGCAGCTATATTACTAGCCTTGACCTATTTGTTGAATTCACTATCTTCTGCACATCCTGCTTCCTTAAGCACTTATAATGCACACTTAGCCGAACAACTAACATTGGAGGAAAGAGATAGTCAAGGTATGAAATGAACCAATGATGAGGCACAAATGATGAAAAATTTTCCCTCACCCTATGGTAATTTGCATGTCTAAGAAACTGCCTTGCCTCTCAAACTTGTCCTTATTTGCATACAGTTCTTTCATCAATCTGACGTAAGACTGGGCAACGGATCGGAACATGGATCACCAGACCAGAACGAACCGGTATCGGACCGGAACGAGACGAGTTGACCGGTTCGTTGATCGGTATCTGGATGAACCAGATCAGAATAACCAGGACGGATACTCGGTTCCGTCCCGTCCCACTATATACGGGGATGGAACCGGAACAGACCGGAATGAAACTGGATGGGATAAACGGGATGACACATCTAGTTATTTCAAAAATGATTTTTTTTGAATTACGGAAATATGAATATTTTTTTATTTTTCCAAGTTTATATTAAGTTTTTAAATTTATAATGTAATTTTTCACTGAAGTTACTTTAAAGATATTTTTTATACAAATTTTACTTATTAAGTTTGCAAGTTAAGTCTAATTAAGTTTTCAAGATTTAAATCTTTTGAAGTTTATAAGTTATTACTTTTATTATTTATTAATATGTTATAAGTTATAAGTAATAATTATAACTCGTAATTTAAATAAATTAAATTTGTAATTTTAAAAATTTAAATAAAAATAAGGATAAAACAATTATACAAATTAAAAAATATCAATTTAATTATTTGAATTTGTATTATAAATTACAATTTCAATTTACAACTACTAGTGGAGTGCATAGTTGACGCAACCACCTTCTAGGAAGGGTTCTGTTTCAACTAAGTCTCGAACGTAATACTAATGTAATCCTAATAGGGAGTAGTTGGGTTACTTGGGTAGTATTTATTATTTAATATAAAATATAAATTATAATTTATAGATATATACTATAAATTAATTAATATATATATAATATAAATTAATTAATAAATATTAATTAATCGGAACCGAACCGGACCAGAACCGGAACCGGGATAAACCGGTACCGGTACACCGGTACCAAACCTCGATTCCATTCCGTTTCGTGTACCGGTTCGGGATGTCCGTTCCATCCCGTAGGCAACCGAACCGGAACGGTACCGGACTGGTACCGGTACATCCCGTTCCGTTGCCCATTCTTAATCTGACGTCAGAATGGATTGGTTCATCAAAGACAAGTCTCATTTCATCTCTCAAATAGTGTCCCAAATATCCAGAAACTTGTGGTTCTTATGTTTCAGGTACACCCAAGAGAAAGAAAAGACTTCCCAAGGAGTGAGAGAACTAAGAAATCCAATCATGGCATTTGACTCTTAAAAAATTTGGCGTGCCAATGTTGAAACAAGAACTAAGCATGAATATATAGTTGAGTTTAAGCTTATTGTATATATAGTTGCGTTTAAGCTTAACCATAATATTGCCTTCAAAAAACTTGGGCATTTCTTTCCTTCCAAATCACCCACCATACAGGGATTCCCATATTTTGGAAGAAGATTGATCAAACCTTTTTATGCCAGAAAGTAAAAAAATTTAGAGCCATATTTTTTACCTGTTCAAAAAGAGAAATTTAGAGACAAAACTTAACATCTTAATGCTCATGTGATAGAAATGTTTCCAAGCCGTTGTTTATTTATAAAAAAAAAATTATTTCCTTTTTATCACAATAGATTTTATTCCTGAGGAAGCTACCTAATTTTACATTGCGCAAGTTAAATGCTTGTTTAATACTAATTAAGTAGTTGATAGTTCCCTTGTACTCACATAGTTACCTACTAATTGAGTGTTCGAATTGACTTATTTTAAGTGTTTTTTGGCTAAGTTCTTTTTCTCTTTCTCGTAGTGTTTGGCAAAAATAGAAAGTGTTATTAAGATTTGATAGGAAATCTGTAATTATTCCTTTTTGGAGGTAGCCAGCTGAAGAATTCAACCTTACCAATTTCAAAAAAAAAAAAAAATAGGAAGTGTTATTAGGCACTTACTTTTAAGCCAGAAAAGTACAAAAATAAGTTAAAAGACAAAAGTTGGGTATTTCCAACTTATAGCTTTAAGGTATTTTTGAAAAGCCAAATCCAAAAACCCTCTAAATCAAGACATTCCAATAGGTTGTCGTGTCAATTATATGGTCATGAAAAGTATCTGAAACTGGGTTGTAGGTTGGCCTGTCAATTAGTTTCGTGGTCATGAAAAGTATCAAAAATTGGAGTAGGATCGGGGCCTCAAATGGTAAAGAGGGAAAAAGCGTTAAAAAACTTCTCAACTTTAATTTCTCCTTTTCTGGTGTTGTTTTAATATGGAAAAAGTGAAGAGCTCTCTACTATCCTGGTTCCAGTAACGCAGTTTGTGACAAGAAATTACGGTCTTCTCCTGGGAGACTTTTTCTACTTCTTGATTAAATGTTTACTTAATAGGCTGCAGATACAGAATTTGGCCTCTCCAGACATATTCTGCATTAGTGACAAAGCAAATACTGTGGTAATAGTCTAGAGAAAACAAAATAATACATACCAATACTGTCCAAACTTTGTGATACAGGCAGAACACCAACAGTCGATATGGCCCCATGTGACGGCCTAAACCCAAAGACACCACAAAATGCTGCTGGGACTCTGATGCACCCAGTCATATCGGTACCTGCAATAGATCAGACTCTGTAACCATCTAGCATTCTGAATCCAAAGAGAACTTTTATTACAAATTAATACCACTGTAATTAGTTAAACAGAAGCCGGCCAACTTAAAAATTAAATCCCTCATTCCATCATGTTCATACTTCGCAGATATAAAAGATGAGGAAAACACAATTCAATGTTAAATCTATCCATAAGAGGAAGTCAAAAGGAAAGAGGAGGCCTAGACTATAGCAGGAATATATCTTTTTTAAGACGGGTGGTGTCTGAACTAGCTTAGACGCACCTCGACTATTCCACCGGGTACCTATGACCTCCCACCAGGTACCAGGTATGGAAAGGATCACCGAGTTTTTTTTTCCAGGATTTGAACCGGAGACCTCATGGTTCTTCTCTCACTTCATTGACTACTAGACCTCACGCAAACATCCTTGGTGACTACAAAATGAAAATATCTTCAACAACTCAAACATATTTGTGAATTTAGTAACTTCATCATCTTCATACTTTAATCATTATAGTTAAATTGAACAGACACAGGAAATAGAAGAAAAGGAAACTTTGAATCAGCAATTTTCAATAACTGCAATTTAAATAGACAACCATACCTAAAGCAAAATCAACAAGTCCAGCCGCAACAGCAACAGCTGAACCACTGGATGAGCCACCTGGAATATGAGATGGCAATTTTGGATTAGTTGGAGTACCGTAGTGCACATTCTCTCCAGTAATCCTGAAACATTCCAACAGAGACATAAATTCCCCTCACTGAAATTGCATTGCTTCAAACACAAATTGTCTTCTTCAGCCAAAAGAAACACAGAGGGAGGAAAGAGAGTGTAGCATCAGATGATAGCCATGTATATATCTGAAAAATGTACTACGTCCCAACTTTTTGGCGAGTCTTCCCATTTCGAGAAATCCTAGTATGTGCTACACCATTCCATTTCTATACATCTTCGCAATCTTTCTTTTTATAATCAAGAAACCACGAGAGCTAGTGGCACTGGCACACGATTAGGTATTCGGTGGATGATAGGTCTGCCCTTCTCCATTACCAAGCTTCTGTTGCGGCAGGATTCAAATGTGTGTGTGCCTGACTGACACGTTACTTGTTGTGCTCTTATCACTAAACCAAAGCCCTGAGGCCACATCTTTCACAACTTCTACGAATTCAAATGCATTAAAACTATTCAATATTTGAAACTTGATGTCATGCTTTCTCTATAAAACTACTTTTCAAGATTGCTTTAATGATTATTCAAGTAGTGTATGATTAAAATTAACATTTTAAGCTCCGTGCAGAATCAAATATTTCATATAAAATTAATGTGACATAAGAATAAATAGAAAAATCAAAAGATACCCAAGTCCAAATTCGTCCATGATAGTCTTCCCAACACAAGTAGAACCATTCTTCAGAAGAGCAGTTACAACAACGGCTGTCTTTGTAGCCGCCTCATGCGTCTGTTTCCAGGCTGGACTACCAAAACCCGTCACATATTCCTGCACATCAATGCTATAACAGTGCAAGTAGAGAAAAAAAGAAATAGTATCAATTCCACGTCCAGAAATGCAGCAAAACATTTATTAGTCCAATAGTACAAGATCTAATCCTTCCAAAACCAAAACCCTCACAACATAACAAAAGAAAAAAGTGTTTTCGCCAAACTTTAACTTGAAAAGAGGAGTATGACTAACTTGTCTTTGATGGCAAATGAGAGGCCAGAAAGGGAAAGTCGAGCAGCTGGAGGAGGTGGTTGAGGAAACGGAAGCAACTCTATTCGTTCAATAAAAGCGCCAAAGTCTTGTTTGATTGAGTTTCTAGCTTTCAATCGTCGCCGATTGACCTCAGCCATGATCAATATTCCGGCGAATCCGACGCCGATCACAACCCAGACTTTGGGGTTCGATACATTGAGTTTTGTCATCACCGGCAGCTCGGCAGCAAAATTTGAAGGTTTTGAAAGGGTTTAAGGGAAATGCTATGCTAGTATTGATTTTTGGGTTTCACAGAAATGGGGTTTAAGAGTCTTCTCCAAAGAACTTTCCACGTGCCTGTGCACGTTTCCATCACGCGCCGAATCTTCCTTTTCCCACAAGTAAAAATGTCCTTCAGAATTTTCTTTTAAGAGAAAAATGCAAAGATATTTTGGAAAATTTTTCAATATATTAATGTTTATTATCAACACTTTTAATATTTAGTTAAAATATTAATTTATTATGTATTTTATTTAAGTTTTTATTATTTATTTTAACTTAAAGAATACAATTGTTAAATAACAGAAAGGAGAAATTTAGTGGGAGAAAAATGTTAAAAAAGAACAATTGCTTAAAAATCTCATTAGTTACAAAAACTTAAAACTAAATACAAATTCAAAAAGATAAACTAATAGAACTCATCCCACTTAATCATCAAATTTCTAGTATCAATTTTTAAATTTTCATTGATAATACTCAATTTCTGTTGAAATGAATTTGATTGAATCACGTTTTTTAATATTTAATCGCGAATTCAATAGATCAGATTTTATTGTCAAAATCGACTTTCATAATAATCTAGCTCCTTTAAAATTATGTGAAATTTCCTATTCAACCACATATGACACTGTTTATACAAAAGCTACTTGGGAATAAAAAATGATCCAACAAAAATTATGCAATAAAAGTATATTAAAACTCATAAATCATAAAAGCCTAGTGGAATCACGCAAACTCAACAAGAAGTATAGAATCACTAAGCACGAAAATATATTTCAAAATTCATTAAATGATAATAACCAATCAAATCTTTTTAGACTAAGATCTTACTAACTAGATAATATATATGTTTACATAATAATAATAATAGGAAAAAAATCACAAAACATAGTATAAAAAGTGTCACAAATAAAAGTTTGCAGATTGAGATTCTAATAACGTGCATATTTCTTTTTGGATGACGAGACAATGTTTTACTAAAGCACAAGTCAATAGAGTTTCAAATTTGAGTTTTGTGATTAAAAAATTGAAAAAAAAAAAGCATATCAGAAGAAGAAGAAGAAGAAGAGAGAGAGCCAGAGAAGAGAGTTGCAAAAAGAGAGAATGGAGAAGAATGTTGTAGAAATTGTATTCATATTAATTTTTGTTTATCAACTGTTTTTTTTTTTATTCAACATTTATATTTTTATTAACAATATTGTATCTTTTTTTTAGTTTGTAGTCATTCCAATAGGTATGCCAAATTGATTTGTATCTTTTAAACATAGATGTATCATATTTCTTTCATAGTCAATTTGCATATTTCTTTTTAGAATATTGTATCATTTCTCAACGTATTGTATTGTTTTCATTATGTGTGTATGCTATTATTTTTCTAGAATCTTGATCTTTCTTTAATCGTATTTATATGTAATGATTATTATATTGGGACACAATCAGTAATATTTTTATAATACGAATAAACGAAATACGAAATATATATTTGACAGTTATGTAAGTTGATCAATTGGATACAATTACCAACTTTAATTTGAATGATAAAGTGAGCACATAAAAATGTTGTTGATATACAATTATGACGAAAACCTAATAAAAAAGAAATACATGGTTGTTGTCATTGAATTGACATTTACATTCGAAATGAGCACATAAATACTCATATCATTTGAAATACAAAATTAACTTTGTTGATATGTCATTATGATGAACAAAAGAAAATCTGAATACAATGTGAGGGTTAAATACAAAATGATCACAGTAAAATACTCAACACAATATGATATTCAATTTTAATTTGAATGGTATAGTGAACACATAAAATATAAAAGTTGTTGGTATACAATTATGATGAAAACATAATAAAAAAGAAATATAGATTTGTTGTCATTGAAAATTGAGATTGAAATACAAAATGAGCACAATAAATATTCACTTCAATTGAAATACAAATGTGACTTTGTTTGTATACCATTATGATGAATAAAAAAATAGAACTTATTTGTATACAATGTGATATTGAAATACAAAATAAGCAAGTTAAAATACAAATTATCGTCATTTGTGTTCTAAGTAGAAATTTGTGATATTGAAAAATAGAAAATTGTTGATTAAGTTGGATATCTCTAACCCTAAATGTGATTCAACTACAAATAACAATTTTGAACGATTTAAACAAAAATAAAATCATTAAACAAATTAGAAAACGGATAAAGATTCATACCTTAATAAAAGAGATTGTGTGAATATCTTTACAAGATATATTTTTCAATTTCTGAAAAGAAAAAAAAAGAAGAGAGAGAGGCGGATTTTGAAATGGAGAATAATTGGAGATGAAAATATGACAAAGAGAGAAAATATTCCCTTTTTAAAAAATATATGAAAGAGAATTAATTGAAAAACGTGTAATTAAGGTGAGATAAAATAGGAAATAAATTAGGATACACAATTTTTCTAAAATAATGACATTTCGACATTTTTACTAATATTTATAAAATGTGGAGGTTTTTACTAATTAAGGTAGGTCTTTTGACTAGTTTGCTCATTTTTCCAAATATTTTTGTGGTAAATAATTTGGTTTAAAAATATTCATGCTCGATATTTTGATTCAGAAATATTATTCTAACTAGTTAATATTCGCGCTTCGCATGATAATAACAACTATTTTAGTGATAAATTTTTCTTATAAATTAGCACATACTAAAAGGAAGAAATATGATTAACATTTAGGTAAAACCTTTAAAATGTTTATCAGAATTGTTTCAATTTTTAAGATACAGTTTTCTTATTAACTATCAAAGAATTATTATACAAATAATGTTATTTAAGTAAAATTATAAATAGATAAGATATTTTGTAAGTCATGATATGAACCAATCAACTAATAAAAAGAACAACGCGACGCAGTAATATTTCCCTATTTATTTTTTAAAAATTAAAATTATAGTATATCTTGTTATTAAAAGCTTACAACCATAAATAGAGGAAAAAACACATCCATTGATGAAAATGATCTATATGTAAACTTTGAATATCTGATGTGCAAATTATAGACAAAAATTTAAAATCATTATATTTTGAGAAAACTAAATGTAGAGGTAATAAAGAGAATCATAGAAAGGAGTTGAGGAGATATGTCACTTAAGTAGAAAATGTGAATAGAAGAAGGTTTTTGCAATTTATGAGATGTAATAAATATTATAAAAAATTTAATGTTAAACAAATTAATTAGTGAAGGGACTAAAATCATCTTTTCAGTTTCATAATCAATTTAATCAAACAAATATCAATTTTCTCTATGCATAATTATTTTTCTATTTTTAGGATTTCTTAACTTAAGAAAATGTGTTCATTGCAATTGGATACTGGCAGAAGAAACTTGGTTCATTCGGAAAAAATTCATTAAATTAAAAGAATTATACGTTTTGTGAAAATTGAATCCAACAATCATATATAGACTAATTTTACATAAGTGCTAACAAATACAAAACAAAAACTTAATGGAGAGGATTTCATCTTTTTTGTTGGTCAATTCAAATTCTACAAAAAAAAAAAACAATGTGTTATATCATCTAAATTCGGATGAAAAGAAGCGGATGAAACTAAACAAATGATGATGAAATCTTGATCAAGAAATTATGTCATATTAACATATTATATACATAATATAAATCGATGGAGTATGAATAATATTTTCAAAAGACAAAAGTTTGTATATATGATGAAAACATCACAAAAAAATATATTTAAGCAATACAATAGTCAGTTGAAGATTATGTTGCCCTTGATACAAAAAGTGTGCTTCATAATATAATCTTGTTCTTGAAGGTGTACATATCTTGATGGATAAATTATTAATTGAAAAATTATATAATTAACAATAAATGCATCTACATATTTGTAAATCATTTAAACTTCTACTTTTTCAAATTATAATCTAACAAACTCTTGATAAATCTTCCACCGCCATAAAAGCCCGTTTGGATTGGCTAGGTAACTTTTAAAAAGTACTTTTGAAAGTGCTGAAACTTATTTTAAAAATAAGTAGTTATGTGATTGGATAAAAGTGTTGCAGTTGAAAAAAAATTGTTGATGTGTTTGGCAAATAAGTGCTGACAAACACTTTTTTTTAATCAAAATGTCTAAAATACCCTTAAAGTTGTTAACATGATAAAAAAAAATTGATTAATTTAAGAATTTTATACATAAAAAAAATTTAAAACAAAATTAATTTATATTTTACATCTATAAGTAATAATATTTTCTATCATTCACATATTTCTTTATCATCACAAATTATTTATAAGAGGAATATAAATTTATTATTTAAGTTAATTTTGAATCCGCAACTTATAATTATTACTATTATTATTATTATAATTATTATTATTAATAATAATAATAATGATAAATAATAATAATAAATATAATAATAATAAATAATAATAATAATAATAATAATAATAAATATAATAATAACAACAATAATAATAATAATAATAATAATAATAACAACAACAAAAAAAAAAAAGAATTAAGGACAAAAAGGTAATATACTTGGTCAACATAAAATGACTTTTAAGTTGAAAAAAAAACACCCTTCACCTAGCTTCTAGCTTTTGGCTTAAAATAAGTCAATTTTGACTTAAAATAAATCACTTTGATAATTGTCAAACACTCTAATAAGTCCAAAATTGACTTTTAAGTCGGTTTGACTAGCTTTTAAGCCAATCTAAACAAGCTCTAAACTTTTTTCTTCATTTTGATGACTAGTAGCAAATTAATTTTTGATAATCTCCTTGGACGAATCTTACACTGCCTTCAAACTTTCTTCTTCATAATAAACTCTTGTTTGGCTATTGTAACACAAGAATAAATTAAAAAATGTATCTATAATTTTCATTAAAGCTGAAAAATAAAAATAATAATACTAACAATATGAAGTTGGAGAAAATTTAAACGAACATACAACAATGTCACGACCCAAAATCACAAGTCGTGATGACACCTATGTTCCCAACCAATAGGTAAGCCGACCCAATAAGTTTACCAATTCAACTTAAACGTGAAAAGGTAAGTAGCAAACTAATATCTAATATACTAGTCTTAAAAAAATAAATGCGAAAAAATAGAATACCACCCCCAAGATTTAGTATCATAAGTACAGGAGCTTCTACAATAGTATACAAGTCCAAACTAATATGAAAATTCAAACATAAGAAATATCCTATAAAAATACCAAAATAACCTAATAAATTGAGGTAGATTGAAGGCGTGGGCCGCAGAATATCCCAAACAGCGCACCACAACTCCAAGATAATCCAAACTTATATTTAAGCTCCAAGAACGTGCCCGAATTTGAAATTCAATCTGCACCACAAGAGAGTGCAACAAGTGTAGTATGAGTACGAAATCACGTGTACCCAGTATGTCTCATTGACCGCCAACGAAGAAGTAGTGACGAGAGTTTATATAAGAAAAATCAATTCTTTAATTATACAAGTCTACATTAAACTTACCAGTCAAGTTTCATCAAATAAAGGTAATCAACCATCAATCAACTTTCAACCACCAAATAAAACACATATTCATCAATAATGAAGGATATCATGAGATGCAATGCAATATGATACCATGAAATGATATGCTTCAGAATACTCACTACTCTCTCAATCGTATATACATGATACTCCTTGAGAATAAATCAAGAGTTCATGACCCATGGGGGACTCGCAAGGTCCATATACCGACACGGACGATCTCCACGTGTCTGTGCGGACGATCTCAACGCATTATCATGATATCAAATAATTTTCGCACGGACGATCTCCACGTGCCCAAATTACAATCTTAACATCGCACCATCCCTAGCACGGACGATCTCCACGTGCCCAACTTACTCAATCTCATGTCAATGCATGTACACAATATTATTTCAAATAAGCGGATGATGATGCATCTCAATTAATCAAATATCAACATAATACATAACCACCTCAATTTTCACAACTATACGGGCGTAATAAAGAAAACACATTCACACAAGGAATTCAAGTCAATAATATATCAGCTAACGCCCATATACTTTGCATTCTCAAATTACAATCCATATTCTATAGTAATAACTTTTCCTTTATAACACCGGTACCCGTACCTAAGCCCGTCATACCATTGGTACGGGACCCCTATATTTCACCCTTACCCATTGTATATTCCGTTTTAATCTTTAATTAGGAAAACATCCTTCAACAAGTCTGAAAGTATTAACATATCTTTAAATGTCGAACTCGTGCCACCAATCCTCAAAATTTTTGCTTCCCTTTTTGCAAAGCTTCAAAACGTTCCCAATCTATCAATTATGCAATAATTATAAGAACACATGTTCGTAGACATCAATTATATTGTATGTATATCCTAGAGCCAGAAACTCACTCATATCTCTAACCAAGCTCCTAATCTTGATATAATTTATACGTCAAGAATCATATTTTGTTGAATTTTAAGCCTAAGATTATAACTTAACCCCTCTAAGTATTTTAAATTTAGTGCTAGTCATA
>NC_028646.1:47229960-47233986 GCF_001406875.1 Solanum pennellii | reverse complement strand
ATAAAATTAGGTATCTTAATATATTAAAATTAGATTTATAATATGACAAATAATTAATAATAATTTAACTAAACTACTGGTTACGAAACTAGTGGCGTCTACAATCAAGAACAAAACAATTTGCCTTTCATCACCGTATGCCCATACAAATGTCAAATTGATTATTCTTACGTGTATGCATTATCACCTGGAACTTCCAATTCCTTTTCATCTATTATGACCAACCTTTTTATATAAATTATTATTTTATCCTCATCCCAAATTTTCTATCTAAACCCATTATCTTACGGAACCCAATAAATACACTACTAACATGATTTAGTTATTTTTTTTTTGTAAACAAATAGCCTATCAATTAAATGTCCACTATTAACATGATGAACCATTAATGGGCATAAATTTACCCTTAGGTTGATAAAAATAATAATGAATAAAAAGGGATTTTCCATTTTTTTAAAAGGTTTGGAATAGATACAAATTGTTTTCCTCCACCTTGATTTTAACAATCAATAAAACAATATGATAATAACAATTCAATTCTCTGTGACAACACACCTTATGTAGAATTTAAACAGATGAGAATTTCTTGTTTTCGCATGAAGTCGGCAGTTTCTTTTCCCATAACACGTTTTGCAAAAAAAATATTTTTGTATTATGCTAATCACTCTTTTAATTTAATTAAATACACGGGCCAAGTGATAAAAGGGTATTAAATGAATTAAGAACATGACCCACCAACTATTAAATATATTAATTATATTTAATAAATAATAATCAACTAGATACTCATAGTTACCGAACATTTCAAAGTTTCCATCTTTAATTCCGTGAGAAGATTCAAATTAGTCTCAGTTCTCAAAATGACCTAACGGGTCATTACAAACAATAACATAGATGAACATTATTTATAGATGATTTAAATCATAGGAATTAAGAAGAAGGAAGTTGAGGAGACATGTTATTTAATTAAAGAATACAAATGGGTGGAGGTTTTTTTTTGCAACTTTCATATGATATAATTATATTAATGAATATGATTAATTTTTTTGATTATTTAAAAATTTGATTAATGAAAAAACTAAAAAAAAGCACAAAAAAAGATAAATAGAATTCTAGGCCATTGAGAGGTGCCACAAGACTCCTTTTTTAATTACTATAATAAATATGCTTGAATTTTTTAATGAATAAACAAATTATTGAATGAAAAGAAAGAAGAAAAAATCTCAAAAAAAAAAAAGAAAAAAAAGAATGGAAACCACAGAGAGATGTCACATCACCTTCTCTATGATCCTCATATATATATATATATATATATATATATATATTATTACTCTCTCAATATAAAATTCTTTATCTTTTTCAGACAACTAATTTCAATTATTTTTCTCTTAGAAAAAAAATCTTCTTCTCTCTTTTCAATATTATATTATTAAATCTATTTCATTTTTATTTTATTATTTCATACTATAAAATCTTTTCTTTCTTTAATAATCATTCTACATAATTTTCATGTTATTTTAAATTTAATTTTTTGTATAATATTGAATTATATTTTATTCTAAATTTTTAAAGAATAACTACGAATAACTGAAAAAAGAAATCGACAAGCACAATTACCACTTCTCCAAACTATACACTATATACTTTCTTTTTTGAATATTGTTAAATCTAGAAATAAACTATCGGATTAATAAATTGTTGTTGTGATTTTAAAATTATTATGTTATGTATTGTATTGTTGTCTTGTATTTAAATTATTATGTTGTGTATTATGTTTTTAAATTAAAATTTGTATCTTATCATTTAAATTGTGTGCATTATTTATAGTTGTTTTAATTAAAAAAATATCAAATTGTATCACAAAGTGATAAAATAAAAAAAATTAAAATATTATTAATTCGAGATGAAAGTTGTATATATTAATATATTTTTTAAAATGTATATTACATTTTAAAAAAATTATGAATATTAGAGATTTAATTAATAGTTTTATATAAGAAATAAAGAATAATAGAAATAATAATGTAGCATTCATAAAATGAAATAGAGAGTACGGAGAACTACTATTCAATTCTTCATAGTAGAGGGTAAAATAGAGAGTGCTTGGAGAGGACATTCTCTATTTTACTCTCTAAATAAAGAGAATGAAGGATTAGAGACGATCTTATAGTATATATTATGGTGCAGATATTCATTACACCAAGAAGTTACTCTCACTAATTATCTTCATTAGTTCCATCTATTACGTAGATAACCTCCACCTTTATGACAATCATTCTTGTAACCTTGCACCTCCATAGCCTCCTCCTTTATATTCATGGTTAATGTCATGTTAATGAAAGATCTTTTGTATGTATCTATGTAACACTACAAATAGAGGCATAAGAGTCCATATTGAATATATTTGGAAGAATAAGAAAGGCAAAATAATTCGACGAGCCTTTATTCTTATATGCGTTGGCAATTCAAACCCTCCTACTTAATCTTTTGTCAACTAAACTCTTAAACTAGTTAAAACAATATATTTTAAACATTTTTCTCATCAAATTTTTGTGTGTGTAATCCAACCTCTTACACATGTAATTCCATGTCATTTTTCAATGACGCATCAGAAAATTAAATATTAAGAAAATAAAAAAAATCAACTATTTAATTTTTGTAAATTTTGAAGTCTTTTAAATAGTCATATTCTTCACCTTCATATATTCTTACAATTTGAGCACCAAATTCATGTCAAATAGATGAAATTCTTCTTTATTTGACTTGAGATTCTAACTACAAGTTTACTAACACAAATCCAACGAGCCTCAATCACAAATTTGAATTAATTTCACAAATTCATAAGACCCATTTATTGTTCTTCAAGCTTTCTCAAGCTTATCAATGAAGTTTTCAACTTTTTCAATACCCACCATCACCTTTTACGTTAATCATATCATACAACCTCTTTGAATCTAACTAACACAAACAATATTTCAACTTTTAAAATAAAAAAGACTAAAAATTTAAGAAAATAAGAGTTGAATAAAGAAATTCTTAGTGGGGTTTTGATTTGTTGCAAAGAGGAGAGTAGGTTGAAGAAGAAAAAGGAAGTGTATGTGGAGTGATTTCGAAGAAAATAAAAGAAACGATATGGTTAGTGATTTTCTTGAAGAACGAGAGAAGAAAATTTAGGGTTAGGGGTGGGGAGAGTGTTGAAGAAGAAGAGATATTGGGGTGGGGTGGGAGTGGGTTAATAAAGAAATATAATGTATTTACGCGCTTGAAAGCTAGTATGTTCACACATTTTTCCAATTCAACAATATTTATGCCACATAGATCTGGTCAATGGTCAGAGGGGCTTCAAATATTATGTTTTAATAGGTTAAATAGTCCAATTGATAAATTATAAAGTAAAATGATTCAAAATACAAACGCATACAAGTACAAGGGTCTATCAGACCATTTCACCAACAAGAAAAGCTCTCATCTTTTGCCTTCCTATTTCTATTACTTTCATCTTCTATATTTCTTATCTTATTTTGCTTTAGTATTACAACATGTTATCAACACGATTCTCCAATTTTTTAAATTGAGTTTCAACTTGATTTTTTCAGGTATGTAGTACATTGAAATTTTCCATGATGACTTTGGTAAGTGTATTCTATATTTTTTTAGATATGTACTGTTCCCAAAAGTTGAATTTGACTTTATTTATCCTCCAAACAGGTAAAGGTAAAGTATGTAATTTCTCCCAAGTTAATTAGTTGCTTACTTGAAAAAGATGAGTTATTGAGTTATGTTTTACGTACATATTGAATAGATCATTATTATTGGTTACTTTTATAGCTTTTATTTTCATTATCTAAAAATTTACTTGGTTTGTGTCACGACCCAAAACCGAGCCGCGACTGGCACCCACATTTACCCTCCTATGTGAGCGAACCAACCAATCTAAACCTTAACATTTCAATTTAATATCAACATAAAGCAATGCGGAAGACTTAAACTCATTAATAAAAGACAATTCAATAACTTCTAAAATTC
>NC_028646.1:47189442-47225426 GCF_001406875.1 Solanum pennellii | reverse complement strand
CGTCGCCAAGTTCAGAGAGTCGATTTCAGTACCCAAATTTCAGAAGTCTAAGTATTCTGGAACGAGACATCTGTGACGGTCCGTCGTGCCCACGACGGTTCGTCCTGCAGGTCCGTCGCCAAGTTCAGAGAGTCGATTTCAGTACCCAAATTTCAAAAGTCTAAGTCTTTTGGAACGAGACCCCCTCGACGGCCCGTCGTTCCCATGACGGTCCGTCGTGGGTTCCGTCGACTCACACAGTTTTTCCAGAAATAAAATCTGCTGCTCAAAACGACTAAACAGGTCGTTACAGTTTGATATTTAATATATTATTTATAAAAACAAAGCTTGTTTTGTGATTCTAATAAAATGATTAGTAAATTATTTTAATCTTCGTAATAATATGAAAAAGGGATTGTTAAAAGGTTTAATTCATTTTGAGTTGGAACTTTTATATGGTCCCAACATGTTTTTCTAATTAAATAATTTTGTTGACTTTTCTTATGTTTTAAGTCAAATTCAGATTATAGTTATGGTTTCCGATATTTATTTATTTTTTTGTAATACATTTGGTGTATTAAGACATTGACTGGGGTAAGACGGTGAATTTAAGTTTCATTGAACCAAGTGGATAAGACATCGAGCTAAAGTCTCGATATGTCATTATAATAATATGCGGGTTTAAGTCCCATCGATTTATGAGCTAAGACTACTTTATATGGATAAGATGCTAGACTTAAGTCTTAATGCGCCATAGTGATGATATGATGATGATTAAGGAAAAATAATATATTTTTGACTAAAAGTCATGAAATATTTCCAATTTATTTGCTCCATTCACTTATATGACTGTGGTAACAGAGTATAATATGTCTGGAAAATGAAAAATAATTGAATGTATGAATATTATGTAACACCCAAGAATTTTTTTCAGACTAAGACTCAAAATATTCATCGTAATGAGTGAGATTTTACCAAAGAATTAAAATTTTCTTAAGTATTAAGCTCAGGTCACCAGATGTATCACCAAGAGTTCCAAAAAGAATCAAATTGGAAATAGCAAAATCTGAAATTTTGCAGTTAAGCTAAGTATGAATTTTGGGTCAACTTCAAACGACCATAACTCCTAGCACATATGAGTTAGGTGAGCACAAGATACCATAAAAATCTTTGAATTATCTTTCCAAAGCCGCCAAGCTTGCTAAATTTTGAGTTTGGATGAGTGAGATATGACATTTCGAAGTTAGGCTGTCCAGTTAAGGAAAGTTAGCCGAAAATAGTCAGGGGTATTTTGGTTCTTTCCTTACCCAATCAGATTTAACTCGTTTGAGTCATATATTAAGGGTCTAATCCTTTTAGGTTCAGTTTTATAATTCTAATAAACACTCAGGGTTTTTGTTGCGAGTTCAAGAAGAGGCAAGAAAATAAAAGAGGAGAAAAAAGGCAAGGATGAAGGCGTTCGTCGACGTTCTTGAGTCTAGTTGCGGATTGTCGCCATGGGTCTAATCCCAAAGAGGTATATAAGCTTCCATAGTGTTGGGTTAGTTCACCCACACGCTAATCATGCATTTTTTTCAACAAAATTTCATGCTTAAAGTTTAAAGATTTGAGTTCTTGATGAGTTCTTGAAGAGTTCTTGAAAGGTGTTCTTGAAGTTCATTCTAAATCTTGTTGAATTGGAGTTTTGATGATTTCTTGAGATCAAATTGAGTAATTTTAGTGTTTTTTCTAGTAGATTAGAGAGTAATTAGGTTAAGTAATCGAATCCAAGTGATGGGGAAGAAACTGTTCGAATTTAGGCGATTAGGGTGAGAAAACGAGCAAAAGTGCTCGACAGAATTTTTGGGTTGGGGCTCCATGCCACCCATAGCCCCAAGGCCAACTTCCCCCTCCAGTTTGCCCATGGTCGCTCCGTTTGAGCTCATTTAAATTGTATCTTCACTCCTTTTGATTCTAAACACTTTAAACTACTTCTTAACACTTGTAAATCATTCATGACATGAATCATAACCTTGAAACAATAATTCAAATTCAAGGTAAAGTCAAGATTAAGTTTTGAGAGTTCTTCCGAATCTTTTGAGAGAATTTCTTTAAGTTCTTTTGAGGAGTCTTCTACAGCTTCTAGTAACTTGTTTCAAGACTCAAGCAGGTGAGTATAAGAGTGAGGAGAATGTATTCACAAGTCTACAATATCACCTAGATACTTCATATCATGAACCATAACTTTTGAATTCATAATTCACATTCAAGAGATAGTTAAGAGTAGATTTAAAAAAGTCTTTAAGTTTAAATTGTGAATGCTTTGAGATCCATGATTGATTTGAACTAGAGTTTTGAGGAAGTAAATAAGAGAATGAGAGAGTTATATACATGAGTTCCATCTAGTTACTTAGACCTTCAAGTCGAATTGTTCATGTCCATAATTCCGCATGAACCCTATAAGTCAAACAATTTTGAGTTAAGAAGTACCTTTCAGTTCTCGAGTTGAGTAGTTCATGCTCATAATTCCGTATGAACCCTCCAAGTTGAAAATCATGAAATCATCCATAAACATGAGATCATGAACCTTGAATCCATACTTCAATTCAAGGAAAGTTAAGAGTCAAGTCTAGAATTTTAAGAAGCAAGTCAAAATAAAGTTATAAGTTTTCTAAAGTCTTTCACAAAAGTTTTCACTTTGTTTTAAAGACTTAAAGTTCAAGTCAAGAAAGAGTAAAGAGTTGAGTTAAATTCTCAAAAGCTATAAGGGAACTAAGTATTCCCTAAGAGTTAAGTTTCAAGTTAAGCAAAGAGTATGAGTTGAGTTCATTTCTCAAAAGTTATAAGGGAACTAAGTATTCCCTAAAGGTTATAAATGTTTTCACATTTAAGTTAAAAGGGAACTAAGAAGTTCCAAATGAGTTTTGAATTAAAGAGGGAAACATTGATTCCAAGAAGATCTTTTAAAGCTAAAGGGTTCAGTAAATTATCTCAACCCAAAGGAAGGAAGTTTTATTAAAAGTATGTGATAAAGGAAATTTGGGAGTAGTATTGAGCACCGATATGGGGATGAAAGTTCATATTAACTCAAATATCCATGTAAAACATGTAGGCAACATGGGAATTGACGGGTCATACTTTTTAAATGATCACGCAAGGAGAGCTAGTGCACTAAGTTAAGTAAGGTCCTATACCGATAGCAAGGTATAGGATGGTCCTTGGGCAAAGTGAGGTAAAACATTGTATCATAACTTAGGCTGAAAGTGATGGTTGTCGGTTAGAGAAACTCCCACAAAAACTATAATACTTTCTTATATAAGTAAAGTTGAGTTTGTTATTGAATTTTCTTTAATGAACTAAGTTGCTTTTACTGTTTTATAAAGCTTTTCATATATAGCATGTGTATTATTGCTTTATATTGAGTTGAGTATCCATAGTTGAGTATCATATCTTTGAGTTTAGTATTTAATCTCTGAGTTGGGTATCTTATTCTTGAGTATTCCTTGAGTTTCAAGTTAGAGAAGAGGTAAGTATGTTTCCATCTTTTATTCGAGTAACAAGGTTATGTCATGCTTTAGAATTCCCCTTACATGCTCGTACATTTCACGTACTGAGCCAATTGTCCTGAATCTTCTCATAATGCTAACACAGGTATACTGGATCATCAACAGGAGCTTCATTGATACATCCGAGATTCGAGTTACCTATGGTGAACCTCGTTGCTTCCAGAGGATTTCATTTACTTTTTAGTTTAGTCAGGAGGTCGTGGGTCTTGTCCCGACTTCCATCATTGTCATTTAGAGGCTTCATAGATAGTCAGTTTGGTTAAGGAATCTTTATTTTGCATTTATTTTATTAAATATTTTAAAGACTAAAGTTGCCTATTTTATGTTTAGTGAATATATTATTTTATTCAAAGTTGTTCATTTGAGTTAAAACTTCTAAAGTTGAGTTTATGAATTTCATTTCACTTTTCAAGCTTTGTATGCTTAAGTGAGTCTTCCGTTTGTAGTCAACCAGGATTAGGGTTCGCTTGGGGAGTGCCGGCCACGTCCAGGGTGTAGGCTCGGGTCATGACAATTATTGTGGTAAAATATTAATTTTATTATTGTGGTAATTAAAAGGAAGAACATTCTCATTCTCTTATGTGAATGTGGAAGCAGAGCATAATATGTCGTAAAAATGATAAATAGTTGAATGTATGAATATTAATTTGGTAAAATATTAATGATCATTATTGTGGTGATTAAAAGAAAGAACATTATGAGTTCTTAAGATTGTCTTCAAATGTAAAGGTAATTTTTGGTCATTAAAGTGGTATGAAATGTTATTGGGTACATTATTGTTAGTGCAATCCGATTTGAATGTTTTATAAATCCTCCATACAAATAAATAAATACAAAGTGATAGTATATTTAGTGTATTTGACCTTTTAAGGTGATGTTGAGGTGGGTTACATAAATTTAATAATGTCAAAACATGATAATGACTTTCTTATATAAACTTATGGAGCATGTGCAAATTATTATGGTTCATTTCTTGAAGAAAATGTGATTTGTGTTCGTATGGATAAAGACATGTTCATGTATGGTTAGATAAATGTCACACCTTACCTCTGCGGCAGGTTTGAGAGATAGAAAAGAAATATTTTGACATAAATGATCATTTGGTCATATACTTTGAGTACTATACAAATGTATGTTTTATTATGAACTTTTAAAGGACAAAAGAAAGAAATAATTCTTTCCTTTAAAGGTTGTGGTCATGCTCAAATTAAATATTGTTGTGTGACAACACAAATCTGTCATTGATTGTCAAGTAAGTCTTGCATGAAATAATTTGGGAAAATGCACAAGTACCCCCTCAACCTATGCCCGAAATCCCAGAGACACACTTATACTATACTAAGGTCCTATTACCCCCCTGAACATACTTTGTAAGTAATTTTCTACCCCCTTTTAGCCTACGTGGCACTAGTTTGAAAAAAAAAGTCAACCATCGTTGGGCCCACAAGATAGTGCCACGTAGGTCGAAAAGGGGTAAAATATTATTAATAAAATAAATTCAGGGGGGTAATAGGACCTTAGTATAGTATAAGTGTGTCTCTGAGATTTCGGGCATAGGTTGAGGGGGTACGTGGGCATTATCCCAAATAATTGAAATATGATAGTAATAATATTAACCATGACAATAATAATAATTTTCTCCTTGAAGGAGATAGTCACCATAAAAATGGTGTTGAAGTATCTGTGATAGTACACAAAATTAATTAAAAGTTCTAGAAGGTCTAATTTGTTATTATCCGGAGGAATTTAATTGTTCATAATATTGAGATTTTAGTAAGTCTCAAAAGAATTTTTTCAAGTTTCGGAGGAATTGAAAAGAAAAAAATCTATTATACTGAAACTATAAATTATGAGATTATTTAATATCTTCAAATTATTACAATCGAGTGGGTTATAAATATTTACGTATAAAATCATTCATTTTTTCTCTTTTTTGTTGTATACAAATATGACATGATGGTGGATAGGGTGTACATAGGTTAGTTTCGTTTGGGTTTTCATTAAAAAAAATCTAAACCAATTATGTCGGTTTATTTAATCTAAAAACCAAATCAAACCACATAAAGTTGATTTTTTTGATTTCGACCTTAGTCGGTTCTTTCGATTTTTTTTCAATTTTTTAGAACTATATGGTATTTGAAAAAGAGATCAAATATTTTTTGACTTATCTATGTGATAAGCTAAACTTAATAAATGTTAAATGAATATAATTTTTTTAAAAGACGGTAAAATTCACATGAGTATAATTTTTTTTTAAATAGCAACATTCATTATGTTAAATTAATAAGTTTAAAGGTTAGAGACAAACTGAATACATAACAAAATATTTACAAAGTAAATTGTTAACTTGGAATGTGAAAAACTATAGCAATATAATTATAACTTCGGATCTTAATACAAAATAAAATATTTACAATTTTTACAAGCCCAAATTTGAAATAAAATATATAAACGTCAAAAACTATAAACTAACAAAAAATGTATTAACAACGTAGATCATAAATAATATTTTTTAGCTATAAATAAAATAATATTCTCAACACACCTGCTCACAATGAAGCAAGAATATACATCCATCACACAAACATAGAATCACAACCATCACCTATATTGGCTTGTCGTCGCATACCTCATGTAAACCCTCATTAAACCATACACAACCCTAATTCACCGTCTAATGTTTTTTTTAAGGTTTGAAATCATAAATTATTTGGTGCATGAAGGCCTACGCATAATCCTACCATTTATTTACATATGTAACGTAGTGAGCACAAATTTAAACTACTCAATTCATAAAACCTAGCCTACATTGGCGCCAAGCAGTTGCATGGAGTTATTGATTTTTGGTCTTGAATTGGCCAAGAATCCGCAAGATCTCACCATTCCTACGCGAGAAATCTCCTTCTCCTTCATTCCAAGCTTAAAGAAGCCTTTAGGAGGTTTCTAGGGGTTTTACGACTTAATTAGATATTTTAGGAAGATGAAGAAAAGATGTTTTCTCATAATTTACGTTCTGTCTCGTTGATCCTGCTTTGGCGCCGACTTACCCCGCTATGGCGCCGCTGTTGTGGGACAGTGGCCCACAAGTTTTTTCGGATTCCCCCCCCCCCCTAAATAACGATGGTTTGAGTCGTTACAATAGATACCAATTTACTCCTCCTTCTTCCCAGAATGACTATTGCACGAGACTTCGCTCGCCCACTTCTAAATTAAATACTTGATCCACTAAGGAATCACGATGAATGACGACTTTACAATTCATTAGCTTAGAAGAATTACTATACTCGATGACAAAGTGTAGAATGTGAGAACATAAGAAGAATGAAAAACAAACAATTAAACAACACAGTCAAGCCCGCCAGGGCGGGATCCCTCCCACTGTGGCGAGGGATCTCCCGATAAAATGGGAGATCAAGAACTATATAGGGGGAATGAGGAACAAATTCCTCATTTCTCCCTTTCTCTCTTACTCAACTCCCCCAAAGTCACCCGATCTCTCTACTTTGAATTGTCGAAACTTCAGGTAATTTCACATTCCTTTCGCCTCTTACTTCATTACTTAGTTATCAATGATTGGATGCTGCTTTTCAATTGGATATACAACAAGAATTATTGAAAAAAATTCTTATCTTCAAATTGTTTTAACAATGAATTAATAATGAGATGGATTAAGCAATCAAATTGTTTTAGGGTAGTTATTTTAAAATTTATTTATGTTGCTTGATTGATGAAATAAATATAGCATAGCTACTTCCATTACATCCACAACGTCTCCACAGTGTCTGGGCATAAGGATTTCGTAAAAATACGGTTAAATCGGTATAAAATTGGGTGGGGAAGTTGTAGGGTATATTGGTTTAAACTTGAATTTTTGCACTGTTTAGGAGTTTATTTGATGAAATAATTATTTATTTATGTTTTAGGATAATTTACATACCCTGATCAGCTGAAATTCTGTTGAAAATGTGGGTTTTAGGACGAAAGGCACCATTGTCACGCTTGGTGTTCGTCCTAGATAAAGGCCGCTATGGTGACCTCCATCCCACTGTGGCGGCCTCTATAATCCCGCGTTGTGGCGGGATTTGCCTGGCAGTGGCTTGTACTCTTTAACACAAAATTTTCCCTTCCTTTTCTTTTAAGCTTAGCCTTACACTGAATATTATATCTTGTTCTAACTTATATTCAGCTTGCAGGTCACGACGGAGACAATTCACCCTTCATCCGGTTTACTAATGCCGCAAGTAGGGAGCAGGACCATGATTACCGGAACTTGGGGTTTCGCTGTGAGAAAGGGTTTGTGCTGCACAAGTTAGAGGAAAAGGAGCCCGCATTTTATGCTCATCCAGTGGAGTTTGGGGGGATTTCGCTGACTGAGGCTCCTCGAGATTCACGTTCCACCAGGGGAAGGGAGTTCTTTGCAATCCTATCCACAGTGCGGTGAGACGAACCCTACCCTGTCATCCACATCAAGTCGGTCGACATTCACCTGAACTCCACTGCTATCAATGAGATACTAGAGGTGTTTGAGGTCCCAAACTATTAATTAGATGATAGACTATGGGAGATGAACCTGGAGTGGATGAGGGAACAGTCATTGAGCCTATGCGCCGGGATCAGGTTTACTGGGCTACTGTAGAGGGAATTACTAGCATGGACTAGTCACCCGATGGTAAAAGGTGGCTACATTTGGTGACTAGGGGAATCCGTCCATTGGGCAACTATACCGACGTTACCTCCCCGGGGCATTGGTGGTGGCGTGTGCTATCTAATGAATCTAACTAAATGTGGGGGGATATATTATCTCCTCTGAGTGGAAGATGTTATATCGTGGCAACAAGAAGGCATTCTTCCTCCCTGGCCTTATCACTGCTCTATGCAAGCGAACGGGAGTGCTTCTGTTCTATGCCAACGAGGTATTTCCTATGGATCCCTCCAATCACCCTCTTTTGGTCAGGTCTGGCTCTACTTATAGCAGCAATAGGAGGAGGACCGCCAAGGCTAGCAGTAGCAAGGCGGTCGTGGATTCAGACGAAGAGGACCCCCTCTCAGGTGCACGGGTCGAAGTAGATTTGGAGACGGTCCGTAAGAAGATGGGGAGCGCCTATGCTGACTTCATTCCGTTTCCACCCAGCACTGCCCTAAAGGTTAGATGCTCCATCGTCAGCTGCGTCAGGAGCGGAAGAAGAACTTTGAGAGGAACCTCATGATGATTTGTCTCTGAAAGGCGGCAAATACTATCTTCACCTGCGTCGCCCCTGCGCAGGAGTTGTCCGTAGCGGAGCCGGATGATTATGTCCAATTTCAGGAGCTAAGGGAGATCGCGATCGGTCTAGTTCATTCAGAGGAGTTAAATTCGGACATCGACACTTCCCGGTCGCAAGGTTCATGAGTTTGTTGCTATTTGCTCTTTTTTCTTTTACTTGAAAATTTTGCACAATCTTGTTTTTTATCTTTCGAGTGCCTTATGTTTTGAAAAAACATAGATGCTCAGTTTTTTGAATGACACCACCTTATTTTAATCTTTAAAGTTCTTACACTCTATAATTCTATTGTTGAAAAATGCTAGGCTGGTGGGGGTGAATTCGGATACCTTTTATGGCCTAACATTTACGTTAGGATAAATAGGGAAAACATGTTAAGGTTCTGCCTCGCCCTGTCCCGCTTTGGCGGGAGAAATCCCGTTGTGAAGGTGACGCAATGGAGAGCATAATCCCGCCCAGAAACTCCGACGGAACCAAAACCCAACCCACTAATTTCTGGGTTCTTTTTTTCTTTAAATTCCCCAAAGGTTCCCAACTTTACCCCGCAAATTTTGGAATACTTTTCATACGAAGATAGTCATTGTTTACCCTCTAGTTTAATCACGCGCTACTAGAACAAATTTATTTTTATTTAACCAGCACCTAATCCATGCATTCCTAAGGTACACCCAGACACTCACACTACTAGTGGATGGTATGACACACGTAATTTCAACAATTAGCTAGCACATTACGCATATCAAGGTTTCAAACACAAAATTCTAGTGCACATAATCACATCATCACATTCGATTTTACATCCACAGTTAAATTTTGAAACATGAAGCAAACATTCACAACAAAAACTAATTCTTAATTAGTTATTTCTCTCCACGGATGACCATTATTGATCACTCATGCGTTTATACTGCCCTAGTCTAGATATTAATTGGAACCTTCCCAGTTCCAATTTCTTTACTTGTGGCCCCTACATCATGATCAAGACGCCGATTTACATGGTTGATATACCAATTGGAATCAGGAGATACCAATTGGACTCAAGTCATACCACAATTACTTTAACCAACTGCTCATTACTCACTATTACTTTCTCGTCACCTTACTCTAACATGCTTACATAGTACACCACCACAAGTTCCTTACCACTAACTCTAATCTTTTGCCCCATGAGTTCGCCCAACACAACCAACATATATCAACACAACACACAACCATAAGTGCCACCTATATGATTAAACACAATCATAACATCAATGCAAACATAAAACATATATAATAACCTCATTATGAAAGGCAATAATGTATTTCACAATTCTCAATTATCACAAGTATGACATGTAGTTGATCCTCTCATAGAACCCATACCCAAACACTTAGCTTGCCGGAACGTGGCAATCTGATTTCATATTTATGCGGGAATGTGCCAATCCGATTCAATATTATGCCTAAACATTGGAATCTGATCCAAGTTATGCCAAAACATGGCAATTCGATCCAAGTGATGCCTGAACGTCACAATCTGATCTAAGTTAGTTATGTCGAAACATGACAACCAATCCCAAACACACACCACAATCACTATCACAAGTATATCATCAAGATCATACATTTACACATGAATTCATGGCAAACATCATTCATCTATCTCATTTACAAAACGTATGATCAATATTGCAACATTTATACATATAAAAGTATCACAGTGAGACAAGAACATGCATACATCACACCAACATAGAATCACAACCATCACCTATTATGGTTCACATTCGTACACCTCATGCAAACCCTAATTCAACCATACTCGACTCTAATTCATCGTCTAATGCTTCTTTTAAGGTTTTAAATCATAAATCGTTCGGTGCACGAAGGCATACACATAATCCTACCATTGATTTACATATATAATGCGATGATCACAAATTTAAACTACCCAATTCATAAAATCTAGCCTACGTGGGCTCCAAAAAGTTGTATGAAAGTTATTGACTTTGGTTCATATTTTCTGTGCTTCGTCACAGTGAATTCAGCTAAGAATCTATAAGATCTCGCCATCCCCATGCTATAATCTCTTTCTCATTCATTTCCAAACTTAGAGTAGTCTTTTGGAGGTTTCTAGGGGGCGTGACGACTTATATAGGTATTTTAGGAAGATGGAGAAAATATGATTTCTCACAAGTTATATTTCGTCTTGCTGATCCCGCTCTGGCGTGCCGTGCTAGCGACAACAGGCCCGATGTGGCAGGACAATTGCCTACAAGTTTTTCCAAATTTTTGGTTCTTCCCAAATAATGACGGTTTGGGTCGTTACACCAACTGACTCCCGAAACCACTGAAACACAACATTTTAAACCACTCTCTACTAGTCATTCTATGTGACGAAAGTATCTCAAGTTCCTATGAATTACACTCACTTTAAGAGCGTGAGAGACTTTTAGTAAGGTAATAACAATCATTTTTTTTCCGTTACACCAGTGATGTTCTTCTTCAAATTTTTCAAATTTCTTGTTTCTCTCACTCGTTTATCTCTCCTAAAATGTCTTCTCTCCAAATTTCTTCTTGCTCTCTATAATCATTAGGCACTATTGATGTTTCACTGAATTTTTTTACTTGTTAAATTTTCTTGTTCTTAATCTTTTTGTTTATGTTATTGTGGGCTTCATGCTAAATTTGAGATGTCAAAATCATCAGCTAATCCAGGAATGGTATTTTGGGTTTGTTAAAGATATTTAAATGGTAATAGATGTGGATTTTTTAATGCGTTGATATAGCTAATTCTACATAAGAAGAACAATACTACATGAAGAACCCATCAATAAATGTTAATTATGGAAGGCAAGGAAGACAGGGAAGACATGGAAGGAAGGGAGACATGAGAGATCCAACATTAGTATTGATATCAATGTTGTTGTGATTGTTGTCATTTCAATTCTATTATTTAAGATGTCTTGATAGTTTTTTCATTTGAGTACTTTGGTAATGAAATATAATGTAATGAAAATATTCAGTTTAAGGCTTACAATTATTATTATCTACCCCCAAATTCATATACAATAATAACTTGTTTGTCATAGCAAGTTAACACTATGGATAAAAATAAAGCTAAAATTAAAATACTTGAAAATTACGTTAACACTTGGAAATTAACATAGTCAATGTTGTATGACTCAGGAATTTTGACTCATTTAGAGCTTGTGATTGAATGAATTAGTGTCCTTAATCCCTATATTGTGTTCATAACTATTTTTATTATATGCAACAATGAAGGCTTAACAACAAAGAAAGGACATTATGATGTGAAAAGAAGAAAAAAATTGAAAAAGTGGAGAGCTGGAGCTCGCAAAAGTCACTCGACAAATCGACGAGTGAGCCTCCATCTCGCCAAACTTTCCAGTGAAGTAGTACATGAATTAAGATAACTCAGCGACACAAAAGACATCTCGGCGATTCACCGAATGTAATAGTGAGCGTGACTTAGCTCACCTATATGAGCAGAACAATTGAGCAGAGGTGCCAGGCTAAAAGTGAGAGGATATGCGTTGGTGGATCACCGGTTTTTTTTTCAATCGCGACTAACTTCACCGAAGTGACCCACGTATTGATATTTTGGGAAGTTTTTGGCAACGTATAAATTGATTTTTGAAAAGATAAAAAGGGGTCTTACACATTTTTAGAACTTCTAGACATACTTTGACATTACTGAATACTCTTGGTGAGGTTATTGAGCCTAGATTGTTGAGGATATGAGATTCTAGTCATAATTTTGGCGTAAAGCTTTGGAGATTTTGCTAATTCTATACAACATCATTCTGATAACAATTTCTTTCTTTTTGTTATGTTGGGCTAAACCCCATCTCCTTAGGGGTGTGATTATGTAATTGAATTCATAAATTAGCTTATGAGTACTGTTAATTGCTATATTTAATGTTCTTTTGAAATAAGTTCAATCATCTATTCATGTTTTAATCTTTTAACTGAAGTTGCAAATTAAGTCATAGTCTTAGCTCTTGATGTTTACTTGCGAAAGATGCATAGAGTAGAATAAATGATTGATAATTGTATTAGCTTATGTCTTTACAACCCAGCTTTAAAAGGTAGGTAAAGTCAAGGAATTAAGTTGTTTTATAATGCGAAGCGTGTTGAGGTTCGAAAGAACTCACCCGAAGCATGATAGCTAACTGAAAGATAGTTGTTATATTTAAAACCTAGCCTACCTTTTGATATTCAACAGGTTAAAGGATTTGACAATTACCCATTAAGTGAATTAGTGTTCAATTACTCACACACTCCTAAGGCCCTCTTTATACTTGTTCAATCCCGTACTAATTGCTTGTGTTAACAATTGATTACTAAATCCCCCTTTATATTGATAATTAAAAATTCTTGGTTTATATTACGTCGATGTTAGTTATTTATATTCTACAAAAACTTAGAACACTCAAATATTTCTTACTTAAATTCTTTCTCGTATCACTCCTTGTGGGATCGACCCCAACTCATCGTTGTAGTTTGTCACGATCCGAGCCTACAACATGTATGTGGCCGCCACTCGAGAACCATTGGCGGTCCCAAAGTTCATTCTGTAACATCTTGCAAGTTGAAATATCTAGGAAGAAGCTAAGAATTGTAAATAATTATTTTTGGAAAGAATTAAAATATGGAAATTATTTTAGTTAGAAAAAAGTGAGATTTTGGTGAACTTCATACGACCTTAACTTTTAGCTCAAGCTGAGTTATGAGAACTTCAAGATATGGTAGGAAATATTTTTGAATGATCTTTCCAACGTTGCTGAGTTTGCATGACTCCGAGTTCGTAGGAAGGAGTTATGCCCTTTGGAAGCTAGGTTGTTGGAATAAGGAAAGTCCAATCCGGATTTTTAAAGGATTTTCCATACCCTTTGTCACGCCACGAGCTACCCCCGAGACGCGGACATGGGACCTAGGACCACAAGTGATCCCAAACTAACCCTGCTGACATGATCATAAGCATACTAAAGATAATAAACTGATGCAGAAGCTAAATCATAATTTAAATAAAAAGATGGGGAATACCCATTTACTAAAACTGAGATATATGAAAACTGATGAGCTTAATACAAAAAAGCTATTAACTCAATACTAAGCTGAAACTAACTATGTCTGAAAATAGCCTCTAAACTGACTAGAAATACTGGGACAGGCCCCAACTAAGTCTAGAAAAAACTGAAACTAAATGACTAAATATTGAAAAGAAACTCATGACTATTGTCCTTGGAGAATGAGGACTCACCACTGAATCTGCTGAACTGGAGATCGGGAATCGATCTAAGCCTGATCTGGATGTTGAAAACCTGAACCTACATCACGAGAAGATGTAGCACACGTATGTATCAGTATTTGAAGGTACTGAGCATGTAGGATAGAGTAAAGCTGAAATAAAACATAACTGAACAAGCTCAAAAGCAAGTATAACAATCTGAAGATGATATATTGAATTCTGAGCTAACTGGATGCAATGATAAAATTTATAACATGCTGAGACTGAATGATAACTGAACTGTAAATATGGTCAATGCATTAGAGTCTGACTGAACTGTGGGAGCTACTAATAATCGATAATAATACCACTTGAGCTAAATGTGGAGTCCGATGTATACGCCCCATCGAGAGGACCCAATATACCCTCCCAGAGGTATAAAGGCATGCTGGCGTGATCACTAAACTGATGCCCAAAGAGGGGACTTACAACCTACTTGGCTAGTAGTTTCTGAGACTAATTGGGTAAGCTGAACTCTAGTCCAACTCAGTAATATACTACTCCAATGAATAAAGTGATTAAGACATTATGACTGAATTTCTGTAAATACTGGATAGCTCAAAACTGAACATGCAAACTGAGAATGCAACAAAATTAATCTGATAATGATGCCTTAATAACTGAGGCATGTATATCTGAAGTAACTGAAATATCTGACCTAGCATGTGTAATTCAAGAACTAAAGAAATACATAGCTAGGGTTCTGAAAATCATTCAATAACATGAGTAATAACACGGAAAATTTGGAACATATAACTAATTAATTCATGAAGTTCTGTTGAAGTTCTAGAAATCCTAGGCCTAATCATGATATGGGATCAAGAATTTGACTAAAAACTAGGGAGCCAATGGGTGAAAGGAACCGACTAGTGAAATCCCACATACCTGGTGATGAAATCCACGGAGAACTATTTAGATTTTGGGACTGGAACTAAGGGAACCTTGCTACGTTCTTGAACTAGCGTTCTTGACCTTTTTCTCCTTTCTTGCTTCTAATTTTCTATGTTTTGATTCATGATTTTGACTAGGTAAGTTTTTGTTATGTTTCTAGGCTTGAACTAACTAAAACCTCATAATTTAGGGTCTAAACGACGTAGCTTAGGGGTTAAACAAAATAGAAAAAGACCAAAAGACCCCTAAATTTACTACAGCCAGAGTGAACGACAAACCTGGTCTATGGACCGTGGTCCTAACTATGGTCCGTAGGTTCTGGCCGTTGTCTGTGGACCAAGATTGACGAACCTGGTCCATGGACAGTTGTCCTATCTACGGTCTGTCCTGTTCCTTCGTCGTTTGGTTCAAAGAGTGGGCTTATGGACTATGATCAACGGACATGGTCCACGAACCGTGGTCCCACATAAGGTCCGTCCTTTTCCTTCATTGTTTGGTTCAGAGAATGGGTTTATGGACCATTATCGACAGACCTGGTCCACGTGGTCCTACCTCGGTCCGTAGGTCCAAGCCGTCGTTTGGGATCTTTGAGTTTTATCTGGACCAAGATCAATGGACTTGGTTCACGGACCGTGGTCCTGCCTACGGTCTAAAGGACCTGGCCGTCGTCAGTGGACCAAGATCGACGGACCTGGTCCACGGATCGTGGTCCTCACTACGGTCCGTAGGTGGCCTACGTAGACGACACCAGCACTTCTGGAAAATCTGAATTTTGGTCTATCTAGGGTATGGGTTGTTACACCTTTTTATTTTAATTTGTTTTTGGTAACTAATTAGGGTCTAAATTGAACATAGTCAGTTTATGATTTTGGAATTTTTTTTTTGGGTTTTTAGAGAAGAGAAAAGAAGAGGAGAAAGGATAAGAACGTTCAGAATTCATCAATATTGTCGAATTTTGCTTGTAGATTTTTCGGGGGTGATCCCTACAAGGTATGTGTGATCAAATAGCGTTGGTTTAGTTCGCCCACATGCCAATCATGATTTATTTGAGTGAATTTTAGTTGTTGAAAGCTTAGAAATTGTGTTCTTGATGGGTTTGTTGAAGTTCTATTAAATTCTTGATTTGTTGAAATCGTTGAGGAGTTGTTTGATCCGAATATGTGATATTAGGTTTAATTTTGAGTAGAATCTGATGTAGTTTGAACATATAATCAATTTTAAGCGTTTGGGAAAAGAACTATCAAAGTTTAGAGGCTTTAGAGCTGGAAAATGCAGAAGAAACTTAGTTAGTCAAAATTTGGCAGTGCCTCCGCGTTGCAGAGCTAGTCCCAAGTTTTGGGAAAGTCATTTCGCATCGCGGAGCGGTCACAGATCGTTATGCCTCAAAATTTATTTTCAAAAGCAAAACGAAATGCTTTTCTGCGTCGCTAACCCATCCTCAAACAGTGAAATTTTGATCTTTTCTCATGTTTAGCTATCTAAAATCATTTCTAAACATCATGAGATCTTTCCAATCACAAATCACAAATCCTTGATCCATAATTCAATTCAAGGAAATTTATAAGTTAAGTGAAGAAGTTAAGAGTCAAGTCAATAAGTCAAGAGTTAAATCTAGATAAGTTTTTAAAGTTTTCAAAAGTCTTTCCCAAACATTTGAACTTGTTTTAAGACTTAAGTTTCAAGCAAAGAGTACAAATTAGAAGTTCATTTCTTCAAAGAAGTATATCCAAATTAAGTATTCCCAAGAGTTAAAAATGTTTTCACATTTAAATAAGAACGGAAACTGAGATTTCCAAAGAGCCTTTGAGCTAGTTTTTCAGAAAAGAGTATATGCTCTCAAAATAAAGCAAAAGGGGAAACTTTGATTTTCAGGGTTGCCTTCGAGCTATGTTTTTGAGCACGAATCTAATAACACCAAAAGAAGTATGTTTTTAAAATATAAAAAGCTAGTATATTTTGGGAGTAATATTGATCACCGATATGAGGGAGAGTTTAGAAAACTCTGAGCCACCATAAACCATGCAGCCACCATGGGTAGAAAAAGGTCATACTTTTTAGATGATTCATTTAGTGATTTTAACATAGACTAGTGGATCCACTTAGTAGTTGAGGTTCTATACTCATGGCAAGGTATAATATGACCCTGGCAGCATGAGGCAAAACTTTGTATCATCACTACGACTCTTATGTGATAGTTGTCAGTTAGGGAAACTCCCACAGAAGTAATTGTATTCTTATATAGACGATTATTTATATTTTTACATACATCACAGAGTTATATTGTATCTTTGCATACATACAGAGTTGACATCATGTTTTAAACACCTTTTCTATCTATTGCATTTGTTTTTTTAAACTGATTTATATTGAAATGGGTTCAGTTATGTTGAGTTTTAGTTGAGCCAGTCTTCAAATTCTTTTCTAGCCTATGTTGTGTTTAGAATTCCAACTCGCATACTTGTACATTCAATGTACTGATGACAGTTGGCCTGCATTGTTATGATGCAGACGCAAGTAACTGGGATCTGTATTCAGCACATCATCAAGTGATCTCAACAGACTCTTGTTGAGGATCCTAAGAGGCTGTATCTGCATCATCAAAATATGCAGGTTGAATGACATCTGTATATTGAATTTACGAGTTTGTAATATAGGTGAATAACAAATAACTGAAAGAAAGGACTACAATATATAACAATGTACTCAAGCTGAATGTAAAGAAATAAAGGAGTTAAATTATTTAAAGCTTTACAAAATACTTTCTCATTTTTGAACTCGACATAATAAGTGATATATTTTTTGAGACAAGGGTAACTTTGTATTCACACCAAAAATTCATCATCCGAAAAATGATGAAGTGGAAACTTACATCCCACTCGTGGGTATACTTTTCAAGTTTCCTTTAAAATAAGCTAAATCTACTATATCCCCTACAAGATTATGTTTACACAAAAAAAAAAAAACAAAAGGATTATACATTTCATTCTATTATTCTGTAAGATAGTCTTTTGTCCCTAAAAACTTCTTAAATTTGTTTCTTTCTAGAGGGTCCACCATAAGCAGGCAGGGATAGTTCTCCACCAGTGTTCAATTCTTCCTCTCCACCAGTGTTGATTTCTTCCTCTATTCCCAATACTTTCCAGCTATTTAGTAGTTCCTTTGTTGTGCTAGGAATCACCCATTTAACTCCCAAAAGAACCAAAAACATGTTCGATAGGCTCAACATTGCCTTACAATGAAGGAACAAATGGTCATTGAGTTCTGCTTCCTGTTCACACATGACACATCTTGAACAAAATTGTCATCCACTTTTCTGTAAAGCTTCTTGTGTTAAACAAGCCTTTCTACAAACCAACCAACTTCCAGATTAACTTTCAAGGCCAATTTTCTACCATTGACCGCCTTGTGTTAAGATTCAAATAACATGATTTCATTGTGAACACACCCTTGTTATGTAATTTCCATCTAGGTTTGTCAGGACTCAAAGATAAAGCAGGGTAAGAGTTTAGCCTCCCAATAGGTTAGCAACTTCCCCAATTTCCCAGTCGTTTACTGCTATTATAAAAACAAGGTCCCATCCATGCTAACTCCAAGCTTGGGATACAGAGACATTCCTTTGCATAGTCAAAGCGTAAAGATGCTAAAAGGAGTTTCTGAGACCGTCCTCTCTAATCCACACCTTATTACAGAAGTTTGTTTTCAAACCATTTACAACAGTGATTGACAAGTTGTTTAAATGAGACCATAATGTTCTTATGGTTTTCCAGACACTACACCCAAACGTTCCCACAACCTCCTCAGTTGTCCAGTGATTGAGTGAACCAAAATTTCCTGCTATGAATCTTCTCCAAATGGCCCTCACTTTGGAGGAGAACCTCCCAAGCCGTTTCTGCAAAAAAGAGGTGTTTTTTTTTATGAGGTTTTTCAAATTGAGCCCAACTTGTTGAGTATTGAGAGTCAGTTCATCCCATTTCACAATGTTATTACCTCTCTTCTTGTTGTTTCCTTGCTATAGAAATGATCTCCTAACTCTATTGAGTTTTTTGTCAATGTTCTTTGGTATGGGAAAAGTCTCATCATGTATGTAGGCATGCTATTAAGAACTGATGTGGTGAGGGTCAATCTGCCCCCTAAAGAGAGGTATTGACTTTTCCACCTAGATAGTTTATTTTCGCACCTTTCCTACACTCCACTCCACACCTCTAATTCTTTGATTTTAGAACCTAGTGGCAATCCCAAATATTTAGTTGGTAAAGAGTCCACCTGGCAGCCCAGAATATCAGGCATATCTTGCATATTCCCCACATAGTTGATAGGAGAAATGTGACTTTTCAGCTAATTTACATGGAGACATGAGATACCTTCAAAAATTGTTAGGATGACCCTCAAATGCCTGATCTGACTTGTCTCTGGTTCACAAAAAATTAAGGCATCATCTGCATAAAACAAATGAGATACTTCCAGATCTTCACCTTTACCTGTCTGAGCACTGAAAGCTTTCACCCATATATTAGCATTTGTTGTTCAAAGCATATGACAACCCTTCCATAGCTAACAAGAACAAAAAGGTGAAATGGGATCCCCTTGCCTATGACCCCTGTGGGATTGAAAGAAGCCTTTTGTGCTGCCATTCATTATGAGGGAGAACTTCAAACTGGAAATAAAAAAACTGATCCATTTAATCCACCTACTACCAAAACTCATGTTTTTTAGAATTTTGAGGAGGAAATTCTAATTGACATGGTCTAAGCCTTTTCAATATCTAATTTACATAGGATTCCAGGTTGCTTCTATTTAACCTTGAATCAACAAGTTCATTAGCCAACAAGGATGCATCAAATATTTGTATCCCTTTCAAGAATGTAATTTAATGTTCATCCACTAGCTTCCCAATAACCGTTTTAAGCCTTTCAGTTATGAGTTTAGAGATGATTTTGTAAAACCCCCTATTAGGCTAATAAGTCTAAAATCCTTTTTCTCAACAGCTCTAGACTTCTTTGGGATCAATCCTATAAGGGTGGCACTGAAAGATTTTTCAAAGACTCCTCTCTGGTATAAATTATGAATAGTCTGCATCAGGTCCTCCTTCAATATCTCCCAACATGCCTTGAAAAATTTCAAGGTGTAACCATTAGGATCAGGGTCTTTGTCTCCATCCCACTGCTGGATAGTTTGCAACACATTTGTTTCTATAAATAGTTTCTAAAGCCATTCATTTTCTTCCTTGGTGACTATACGACATCCTGTAAAATCAAAAGTAGGTCTCCATGGCTCATTCTCAGTGTAAAGATTGGAATAAAACTCTATCATAGCACTTTTGATTTCATCAGGTTCTTGCATCTCTTCCTCTCTTAAAACCAACCTATCAATTGTGTTGTACCTTCTTTGTGTTGTGTCTAATCTCTGAAAGAACCTACTGTTCATATCCCCTTCTTTTAGCCATAGTGCTCGAGATTTTTTTCTCTATCTCTCTTCATCATGATTGGCCAATACTTCAAGTTCGACCAGAATTTGTTTCCCTAAGCATTAACTCTTCTTCAAGTAATTCTCTTTCTTCTCATGATTTGTCAAGAACTACTAGTTATTCAAGTAGGTTATTTTTCCTATTAACGATTTCAAAAAATGTGTTCCTACTCCAATCTTTCAGTATCTGTTTCAGCAATTTCAGCTTAGTACATAATTTATAATCAGGGCACCGTACAACTGTGAAGTCACTCCACTATTTTTTGACCAGTTCATTAAAACCCTCGACTTGAAGCCACCAATTTTCAAATTTGAAATAAGAATTTCTTTTTTCCCAGTCTCCACACTCCAAAAGGATAGGGTGTTGGTCTGAGGTTACTATGGGCATAATCCTTTGTCTAGTATTATTGAAGCTTTCCTCCCATTCCGTTGAGTATAAGAATCTATCTAACCTTGCATTACTTTTATGGTTTAGTCCCCCAACCCAAGTGTATTTATCTCCGATTATAATAGGGTCATGTAATTCAGGATCTTCAATCCATTTGGAGAAATCAATCATAATTTTAGTTGTTCTAAAGCATCCCATTTTTTCCAACATATGTCAGACTGTATTAAAATCTCCCCCGTTACCCTTGGCCCGAAGGACAGTCCCTTCATTGCAGCCATTTCCTCCCAACATTCTAGCTTTTCCTTCCTGGTATGAAGAGCATAGACACCATTAAAGGTTCAACAAATAGAATTTTACAGTGCTTCAAATTTATATGTGAATGGGAAGTTGCCTTCCTTTACTTTTGTACCTCTCCACACCCTACTGTCCCACATTACCATCTGTTACCATAAAACCACAACTCATCCATCTTCTTGGCCATAATTGGAATACCACTCTTTCTACTCCCTTGTTTACCTTAGTCTCCTGTAAACATATCACATCAGCCTTCCACTTCTGTTGGAAGGTCTTAACTATATTTTTTGATGCCTCATTATTAAGACCCCTTACATTCCATGTTAAGATCTTGACCTTCATTTAAAAGTTAAGCATAGGTTCCTCCCCTGTTCCTTACCCCTTCCACTTCTTTATTAAGACTAGACTGTAGGTTTTTTCAATTCATTTTCCCTCTGCCTCTACTTTTCAGAGTTTTGGTTTCCTTTGGCTGTTTTGTTTTGTTAATTTACTTCTTCCTTTCATTAATTCTCACGAGGTTCTCCAAAGTTTCACTTTCAAAACCCTCGAAGGCTACCCAATAGGTATTACTCAACTTCATTATATAAGAATTCACTTAATTAGATGTCTATGTCTCAATCACCTCAGGCTCTATAAGATTCTGTATGTCAGCTGGTTCTGGTAGGTATACTGATTGAATTTGTAGTCTGCTTCTCTCGACTCAGCTTGGCTTGTAGCTGTATTCGTGGATTCTACTATTGTCTGTCTATGTGAGTCGTTATTCTTCAATTGTGTGTGCGTGTGTGAGGTTTCCGCTACACTTGGGACTTCTTCTCTTATTTCATATGTTGCATTGGAGAAAAGTTCCAGTTCTTCAATGCTAAGATGAAATTCTCAGCCAAAACCTTAGTATCTTCAAGTCCCTTTTAAAGAGATCATGTACTGGGCATGTGCATCTTTAATTAAAGAGGCATTAGAAGCTTCTGTTACTTTTGGGTGAGGCCTAATATAACTTTAATGTCACGAACAAAAAGTACCATCTAGAAGTTAGGGATAACCCTCGTTTCGTGACCGGGCGTACTTGACCCTTTGGGGTCTCGCACAAGCCCTTTAACTAGAATTCATTACATAAGACATGAAAAGTAGTGTGGAATTAAAACTTTTCATGAATAATAATAAAAAGGAAATCTTTCATAAATATTTAAGAAATCTCATCGTCACAAGCCAAACTTAGAGACGCGACATATATAACTTAGGGACACATGACTTTATATTGAAATGAAATACATACTAAGTCTTAACATAAAGAAACTAAGAAGATATGAATTATGCCCTCGAATAAATGAGGACACACTTTATCTTGAGAGGAACTTTTCCATGCATTGCCTTCTAGACTTCAACCTTGCTTCCAACCTATACTTAGATAGTATGGAAAATGTATGGGGTTAGTACAAATAATGTACTATGGCATGTGCAAAAACATGCGGAAAGGGACATTTTAGTAAAATAACATTTCATGCCAAATTGAGTAAAACATTCATGAATTTAGAAGCAAATCAACATGAGAACCATCATTTAACACTTAGAGAAGAACTCATATAATTTTAACCAAAAAGTGGCATTTACAATAAACTCCCCAAAACATAAAGTGAACTCTACTAACTTTACAGTGAACAAATTGGAAACTTTAACAATGAATCATTTAAAACATTCATAATGAATTCAACTTGAGCAATTACAATGAACTATCCTATTCTAAATGAATGAACTTCCAAGGTCAAGCGAAAGAGAAAGTGAACTCATTTTCCGTAAGAGTTTCCCTACCTCAGGATTATCCTAAGACTCTCTAAGGTAAGACATGAAGGAAGTATGCATATGCCTCCTCCAATACACACCAAAGCAATCCTTAAGACTACCCCTTTTGGCTTACTCAACTCGGGAGAAACAAGCCCCTCAATCAATGTCCCTTGGATGGTCCTTTGGGACTTTTTCGTGTATGTTTCCAACCCAAAAATGCTCGTATATAAGTTCAAGACATCCCACATCATGTTTTTCAAAAATGAACACGTAAATTTGGACAAATCATGCCAAGACACACAAGGTCGTTTAGATATGCCAAGATATTGATTTCGATCTTTAGTGGTAGCATTCATTAAGTATTTACTCACGTATGACTTATGTGTCAATACAGAATTGGGCAAGGGAACCCGATTTCAAATCTCTTGGACAACACTTACTATTAGTTTAAACTGTATAATCACATTGTTCATAATTTGGGGGACCCTAGTTAGATACCCATCTACCCCATAATATTTCCTTTCTTTTTCTCCTCTCCTTTTTCATTTAAGTCAAGAAGGTTGTAGGTTCAATAACCCAAAAGCTCATTATTTTTCTTTTAATTTATCTCTTAACTTTGTCACCTATCCAAGATGTTGTGGGATCAATCCCTACTCTCCACATTTATTTTCTCCTTTATTTTTCTCCTAACTCTCTCAACCATTCAAGAGGTTGTGGGTTCAATCCCCACTCACCACATATAATTTTTCTTGCATTTTTCTCACGAAATTTCAATGAAATTTTAATTTATTGAGGTCATGGGTTCAATCCCCAATGACCTCATATTTAAAAAAAAATTCAAACGAATCTCATTTTTTTAAAAGTTGTCCGAGACTTCAATTTCCAGCAGGCTGGAAATTTAGTCTCTTCCAATTATTTTTGTTTTAATATTTTGTTGATTTTTTTTGTAGCTTTCATGTAATGATGTCTTGGGTTCAATCCTTAGTGATATATCTCATTTTACATTCATTTTTCATTGCATTTTGTACCATTTGTTTTGACGAACCCAACCTACCAAATGGTGGAAATTGGTTCACTATTTTCAGCTTTTTTTTATCATCATTCATACGTTAATTCTTAAGGTATTTCGTGGATCATTTGGTGCATCTTTAAGTGTATTCATTTTATGATTATATCCAGCAAAGAATTACCATTTCATCCAGCAACATTACACCACTTTTACACCTCATGATTTACACAAACATTCACACATAAATTCAACGATAAAAACATATCATTTTTCACACACTTTCGGTTGACATAACTTAACACGTGGCAAGACATTAGAAGACACCCAACAAACCACCAAAGTCTTTCCTTTCGGAATGCCTACTTAGTGCAATGAGTAGATGGCGTCCCATACCACCACCAACCCTAAGTAGCACATTCTTTTAGAAGGTTTGGCACCAAGTCTTCCCTTTCAGAAGGTCCTACTTAGTGCAATGGATAGATAGCATCCCATACCACCACCTACCGTAAGTAGTACGTTCTTTTAGAAGACTTAGTTCATTCAATTCAAATAAGTCTCACCAAGACTCCCCTCTCAGATTGCCTACCTAGTAATATGGATAAATAGCGTCCCATTCCACTACCTAACCTAAGTAGAATACTTCTTTAGAAGACTTATCACGTTTATTTCTTTTGTAGGAGTTAGCTTAATCGACATAAACCATGAGAGCTAGACATGGAATCCCGATATTAACCCCTATCGGATGAGGGATCCTCATTTCCCTAGAATGAGGTCATTCTCTTAGCATTTACATGGCTTTCTCAATAGCTACACCTATGCGGGCTCATAGCTAAGGGATAAGGAGATTGCTACTGAGTAATTCATTCTCTACTAACGAGGAGTCCTCGTCTCAAGAGGTACATTGGAAATACAACATCTCAACTCACGAAGTGTAATCCACCTCTCCTTCATATCCTCTCGGTGCTAGGCATAACTTCCCATGGATTCTCAACATTATAGACTATAAGTTAAGGATAACTAGTGAACACCATATTTCAACTCACGAAGGGCATTCATCCTCCAACCTATCTTAGAAAGCTCACGGGATGTTGTGGCGTTGCTACTAAATACTTCATCTCAAATCACGAAGAGTGTTTACCCCAAAACTCCCCTTTTGGACTTAACTTAGCTTCATTCATTCATTCAAGTGTGAGTGTGTGTGTACATGTGAGCACACCTTGCACATAAGCTTCATTTCATTTACATTTAACTCCTATACATGCTTAAACCTTAATTCATCACATAACACACCTTACATACATCATATAATCATATAAGTCCTTTATACATAATCCTTAACATACTTCTCATAACAAGTTTCATAAAGCAATTAACAAGAATAATTTCATTCAAGCATACACTCTAGTCTACATCACTTAATCACTTCATAAGGCACATTTAACAAGAATAGCATATTTATCATCTTACTTCACATAACAAGACTTAATAGCATCATTCACAATAAACTAGTAACTTTACATTCATACAATTCAAATAAACACCGCTACTAAGAAGGTGGACCATACTACTCTAAAGCATTTCGAAATTGAAACTAAACAACATAACCAACTTACCATTTAATCCATGATTTCGTTACAAGTAACATTTTATTCAATAATTCATCATAAATTATCCCTTTGGGAAGTAGCTAAACAACAATAACAACCATGAGAAATCAAAGCTCATAGACTATCAATTCATGCTCAGATAACCCATTTCTTAAGCCAACATTAGATGAAAAGCTTTAACATGATTTCATGGAATTTTTAACCTTGAAATCATCAACTAACATTATAAATAGCATTATTAATTCATTAGAAACGTTTTCATGCAAGAACCATATTTAGATTTGAAGATAGTAGAAACTAGGGTTGAAAACCCCTTTTTAAAATTAGCTTGAAGGGACTCCTTGAATATAAGAGAGTTCAAGGATGAATACCATACCTCACATTTAAGAAATACCAATGATTTTTGATGGAGAAATGACCACCAACATCCCTCCTAGCATTTCTTGACTTCTAGCTTGCATGTAGACTTGAGAGAGTCTTCTAAGAGAGAGGGGTTTTGGGTTTTAGGAAGAGGGGTCTAAAATGAGGTCTTAGGATTTAGAATACTTTAATATACCTAATAAACAAGAAAAAAAACTTCCTAGGGTCATAAAAGACTTGGTATGAATTTACCAAACACCCCAAGCAAAGGCAGCAAATTTACAGCTTTTGGCAGATCTCACAGACGAGACATAACCAACGGACCGTTTGTGCATCAACGGACCGTTGGTAGGGTCTCGTGGTTTGACACTTAGCTTCAAATGGATCCTGGACATCCTGACTTGCAGGGACAATCGACGCCCTAGGTTGACGGACCGTTGGTGGACCAACGGAACGTCCTTAGGGTCGTCGGACTGTTGGTGGACCAACGGACCGTCCTTAGGGTCGTCGTTTGGTCACTACTTTGGCAGTTTGGTCCAAGTCTTGGTCCCTTTATCTAGGGACCCTTGTGGGTCCTATGTGGGGTCGTGACAGGACGTTAATCCTCTAAACTAAGTTTTCCAGGTCTTATGAACATCTCATGCAAGTTTCAAGCAAAACGAACACATAAAACTCACTCAAACACCTCAAGACACACAAGCGCTACCTAAGGCACACCTTCTGAACGTCATGGACGTTTTTGTGCGTTTGACCTCCACACTTATTCAAACTTCACACACTTCCTAAGAACACTAAATTAACTCATTTTAACTTCAAATTAACTCAAGAAACAATAATGAGGCTCTAGTTCACCTTAGTTCATTTTGGGGCGTTACATTTAGTGTCTAGCGTACTAAGACAATCAACATTAGCCCTAATTATCACTCCACTAGACTCTGCAGAATCACATATGAGTGCATGTGACAGTGGTCTAATCCCTGGGTCAGTCCACACCCCTTTATCCAATGGATCTTGGTTAAAAACCTTCTGGGTAAAGAGGTTAGAAGCTCCCCTATCTCTGACTTAGGCTCTCGTCGGAAGCTCAGCCCAAATCTGCATCTTGAAGATCACTACACCATTCTCGACTTTCACCTCCATCGAAATATTATTTCCGTCTCTGCATACTCTGATTCTCGCCCATTTGAGGTGGTTCCTCAATGTGGTCTCCTCCTTTGTTTTGGGCCAGCCACCACAAAGATCTCCAATGGTTTGATCATTTTTTGCGACCAGAGATGGAGTGGTAAACCTAGAATCTTCACCCAAGTCGATTTTCCTGTACTCTTCTCTTCTACAATGGCAACTAAAGGATTCCACCAGATTAGCTTAACTGGGGTTTTATTCCATTCAAAGATCTATTCTATAACTTGTTCTACTAGTTGTATCGACTTGAATTAAAAGAGAAAACAATTGTTGCCCATTTCATATACATTCAAGCCATATTATTATTTCCAGGTATTGGAGGTTCATTTCCGGACTTCTGTAAATGTGGCATCTGCATTAAATTTTCCCACCAAACTCCTCTTGAGAGCTTCACTATGGTTGCATATAGGTTCTTTAATGCTGATGACTCCTTTTTGCATTGTCACCTTTGCATGTGCATTTACTCCCCTCCCTTATCTATTTTCCCATTTAGAACTTTTGACCATCTCTGTGTAGGGAATGTTTTCATAAACAGTTCTGTATGCCTCATGTAACACCGCTAAAATGACTTAGGTGAAACTAGATCTTAACACTTGTATCTTGATGTTTTAAAGTTCCTAAAATGAGTTATAATGAGGTTAGGATACATTTTTTAAAGTTTCATGAAGTTTGTAGGTCAAACATCCAATAACGTTCATGACGTTCCAAAGTTTTACCTTGAAACGTGTTTGTGAGTCCTAGTGTGTCTTGGCATGTTTGATGTGTTTTTTTGAGTTCAAATTAATATGAGAGGTTCTTAAAAAGTATACGAGAGTATTTGAGGTGGAAACGTCCGGAAAAAACTCCCCGAGGACTGACCAAAGGGTCTTTGAGGAGGACCCATGCCTTGGGCTAGCATGTTTCCAAGGCAGCCACGTTTGTTCATGGATCAAATAGGTACGCGTCGCGGACTTGGGGTGTACAAGAGCCAAATTTGGTCTGCGTCGCGGACACAATGCGGACTCTACTGTCTCGGAATTTACTTTTGAAAATATTGCAAGAGCAGCTCAGCGTTGCGGACTTGTTTTCCGACGATAATTCCGGAAATTAAGTTGAGTTTGACTTGGTTAAAGGTTCCTATATTTAGGGGTCTTTTAGGTATTTTAGGGGCTAGTTATTGTCGGTTATTAGACCTTTTAAACTCCAATTCACCCTTCAAATAAAAAACCTCAAGTCCAAAACAAAACCTCTCCATCTCTTTTCTCCAAAAACCTCCACTGATGAAGCTTTGAAGCTCTAAGGAAGAAGACAACTTTTTTCAAGTTTTTCTCCATCAATCTTGTGGGATTTTTTTCACAATTAAGGTATGACTTTTCATCCTTGGATTCTCTTCCACTCAAGTAGTCAATTACAATGATTTCAAAAATGATCAAAAAGATGAATTCTCTTATTTTGTGATCTAGTTACGGGTTCTTGCATAAAATGTTTTTAATCAATGAATTATGATTGAATAGATTTTAATTTGATAATTTTTTTTTATCAAAAACTCCATGAACCCATGCAAATCATGATTTCCTTATTTTGACTATATTATGTTAGAATCATGTGTATGCTGTCCTTAATTGATGAATTTGTATTGTATTACATTGGATTCATTGTATATTGAGATTATTAGATTGAATTGATGATCATGACTATGGGTAAGAGCCTTGGTATATTGAGTTGATTGATTTGGCTATGGATTGAAGTTGTGAGATTGGATTGGTGATATGTTGACATAACTCTCTATATTGTGTAGTATAGCTCTTGAATTATGATGATGATTGCTATGGTCCACTTATGGTGGTGGTGCTTATGTGCTATTCTTGTGAATTATTTGGCCTCGTCGGCATTACTTTATGAATTATGATATTATCATGTGATAACTTGATTATGTGAGTAGTGTGAAGGTCTAGATGACTTATGTGTATGGGTGGCAGCGGAACCGGGACTGTCCGGAACTGGTCCCGTTCTGTCCCAGTCCGGTAAATCCTGGTTCCGATCCCGGTCCGGTATGGTCCGGTTAAATTAATTTTTTTGAAATATTACCATTTGAGAGCCATTGGGTAACGGCAAGTGGGGACCACTAACGACTCTTTGCCATTTTTTGCTCCACATTGCACCCCCTTAGCCCCCCCCCCAACTTCTTTTAATACCTCAAAGTTTTAGAAAATACATTTTAATTCTTTTTTACCTATAAATACCCCTAAACTTTTATTCTTTTCACTCACAAATTCACAGAATCATCTTCAATTCTCTCAACTCTCTACTCTCTACTTCTCTATTCTCTACTTCTCTACTCTATAATCTCTTAAAATTGTTGAAATTTCAGTTTTGGTCTTTGAAAATTGGATTTGGAGCTTCAAAATTCAACTTTCAACTTTCCACTTTCGGCTTTTGGCGATCATACACGTCTATTATTTTAAGTAGACGTTTGGTACATTCATTCCAACTTATAATGTACACCTCATTCTTTTGCAATAATTATTTATTTATTTGTGATTAATTATTTGTTTGCATTACATCTTCATTTTTTTATATATAATCTACTCATGTTTAATATTTGAAAATGGATTCCGGTAAAAATGTTGTTCGAAGGCAAAAAAAGTGCACTTGAGTGTGTTCAAAATATGTTGAACTTTACATCCTCAGATAATAAAAAAACCGATAGTTCTTCTAGATCTAAAACTAAAAAATCTACTATAGTAAGAATGAATACGGAGGATTATACACATGTTAATGATATTGTTTTTAATATTGATAGTAATTCTGCATTAGATCCTTATCATGAACATTTACAAAGCCGATATGGTAATTTTTATGAGGATTTGCCTCAAGATGATGAATATAATAATGATATTGATGATTATATTGATACACCTAATTTTGATGATGAAACTGAGCCACCTACGGCTACTAGTACTCCCAGTCCCGCTCTTTGTCCCGCTCCTAGTCCATGACAATAATAATAAATTTCTCCTTGAAGGAGATGGTCGTCATAAAAATGGTGTTGCACTATCTGCGGTAGTACACAAAATTAATTAAAAGTTCTAGAAGGGCTGATTTGTTATTGTCCGGAGGAATGAAATTGTTCATAATATTGAGGATTAGTAAGTCTCAAAAGAATTTTTTCAAGTTTCGGAGGAATTGAAAAGAAAAAAGTTATTATATTGAGACTATAAATTATGAGATTATTTAATATCTTCAAATTACTACAATCGAAGTGGGTAATAAATATTTACGTATAAAATCATTCTTTTTTTCTCTTGTTTATTGTATACAAATATAACATAATGGTGGATAGGGGTGTACATATGTTAATTTAGTTTGTTTTTTCATTAAAAAAAATGTAAACCAATTATGTCGGTTTATCAAATCTAAAAACCAAATCAAACCACATAAATTCATTTTTTCGATTTCGACTTTAGTCGGTTCTTTCGGGTTTTTCAATTTTTTAGAACTATACGATATTTGAAAAAGAGATCAGATATTTTTTCACTTATCTGTGTGATAAGCTAAACTTAATAAATGTTAAATGAATATAATTTTTATAAATGACGGTAAAATTCACATGAATACAGTTTTTTTTGAAATAGCAACGTTCATTATGTTAAATTAATAAGATTAAAGGCTAGAGACAAACTGAATACAAAACAAAAAATTTACAAAGTAAATTGTTTACTTCGAATGTGAAAAACTATAACAATATAATTATAACTTCAGATCTTAATACAAAATAAAATATTTACAATTTTATTTGAAATAAAATTTATAAACGTTAAAAACTATAAACTAACCAAAAATGTATTAACAACGTAGATTATAAATAATATTTTTTAGCTATAAATAAAATAAAATAATATTATATACGCATACACACACATATATATGTATACACACACACACACACACACACACACACACACACACACATATATATCCTATTCACCTGCCATGTGGATTGCTTACTATTATGATTTAATAGATGCATCTCTGGTATTGTTACATGTGCATTTGTCATCAATTTACAATTTGGTTTTTGTAAGTTTTTTTTTTGTATTATTAAGAGCACATATCTAAATTATAAAATTATGTTGATAATATTTGTTAGTTTAACAAAAGATGTATGCCTCCAATTATAGCTAAATAATTAATTATGAGAACAAACCTCTCAAATAAAATTTGGTATGTTATGAATTTATTTAAAATGTACGCACCAAGCCAATAGTGTTCTCCCATCACAATTGGTTCAGGGTCAGGAACCAAATCATTTCCATCTAAAAATTTGACGTGTGCATATATGATTTTATTGCTCCACCACGAACAAAGATGGATCCCCAAATGAGATTGAGGATAAATGTTAGATTTCTAACATAGGGGGAAATATGATTAGCAATTGAAAATTATATGTCGCTTCAACTATCTGGATCCTCGTTACAAAAATGTAAACTTGAAGTTCAAGAGATAATTTATTTGCAAAACGTTGCAAATAATTTTCCAAATATAGCTGCTGACCCAATATTTTAATTAAGTTGTAAATGCTCCAATATATGATTTTTGAAGGACAAAGTCTATGATACGCCTAGATTCCAAATGTAAAACTCATTGAGGAATTGGGGAACAAATCATCAAAATGATTATGATAATGAGACAAGTTTTTTTAAAACATAACCATGACATAACACTTAATAATACCTTGAAAAAGGTTCAGGTACCTGAAAATAATGAAAAATGAAGAGATCTCAATAAGTTATGTCGTATTGAATCGAGTTTAAATGATCGTCAATGATCGTCGATAGAATCTTTGATATGAAGTAGCATTCAATGCTCTAAATGGTTAGGAGGATCTTCATTTCAAATTTGTCGTATAGTGTGGACAAATAAATGATTAGCCAAATATGATGCACTATTCAAGTATATTTTGTTTCACTTAGAGGAGTGATATTTTTAAATTTATTGTTCATAGATTAAGATATAATATCAGTGTGGTACAAACGAATCATTGTGCGAAAGTATAACCGTAAGATATAAAGTGTAGTTTGTGCCTCCGGGACATAAAGAATTTTCGCAACTTGACATTATTAACTGGAGATATATTCTTCGTTTGTCTATATAATGAGACTTGTTTCAGTCTGGCAATAGATGAAATACTTGAATATGTAAATGAATAATTATTATTACATCTAACTAGACGATGATAGTTATATCAAAATCCTTAAAGAATCTAAAAGGTCTTAAAGAAATTTCATTGAGTACCTAGATGTTCTAAGATTTCTTAACACAAAGAAAGTATCTATTCGATTTCATGATAATTATTTGAAATTATCATGTATTTAGTGCAATTAGTACTTACAGATCGATGGTTATGCGAATTCTAGAAGATTGATTTACTTTACAATAGTTATATCAAGGAATGGTCATATTATCATTCAGATTATGCCAAGAAACTATAACAAAACAAGTGACCCAACACATAAAAGATGTGCGATTATCTTTGAGAAGAAAGACGAGCTTCAACAAAATTGAGATGATCAATCTCTGAGTAAAAAAATATTTGATTGTGTAGACGCAAAATATTTGTTTGATCCACATAAAGCTCGATCGAAAATGAGAAACTTGTTGACATGTGGAGGAACAACTATATCTTAACATTCAAAGAATCAAACATTAGTAACCACCTCTTCAAATATATAAAATAAATATTGATCTATGAAGTCAATCGAGAGTGTTTTGTTGGAATCAGGATCTATCTATTATATTTAGGTTAATATATCATAGTCAAGAGAAAGTTGTAAGATCCCAAAAATGAATTAGGTGAAATAGAGACTAACATGGTTGTCATAATGATATAATGTGATATTGAGGCAGTGTCTAAGAGTTTAGGTGCATTGGAAGTCAAACGTCAAGGGACGACTAAGTCGTTCAACGAATAAGTGCCTCATATGTGGTTTTATGTGTTTATATGTGATTCATGGGCTTATAAGTCACTTAAATGAGTTATATAGTGTATATAGTCAGTGTGTCAAGTTTCGTGAACTTTGGAGGTCAAACGTCCAAGAACGTCCATGATGTTCGAAAGGTTTGCCTTGAAACAACCTTGTGTGTCTATGCATGTTTCGTAAAGTTTTACGTGTTCGTTTTGGATGAAGTTAATGTGAGAGGTCCTAAAATTGTAGACGAGCATGTTTGGGTTGGAAACATCCGATCAAATATCCCCAAGGACCATCAAAGGGTCCTTGAGGAACGACCCAAAGTTGGTGCCCAAGGCAGTCTACCAATGGATGGCAATCAACGCCCAGTGGGTCAGTCGATGCCTATTGGTGGTGTCTCATCAATTGTCACTTACGCGTGTGGGAGAGTAAGCCAAACACAAGCCTCAGTCCTAGAACACGGACAAACAGGATGGTCCGTTGATCAAGGGACGGACTGTAGTTGGGCAACCGTCGTTGGGTCTGTTCCTGCGTGCAGTTCACTGTAAGTTGAGGGGTGAAGTTGTAAATTCACCCCACGTTGAAATAAGAGTATTGGAGGTTCCTTAAGGGTCTTTTGGGTATTTTAAATGTGTTTTTAAGCCTAAAACACTTCGAAGATTTTTTTCTTAAAAATCAATAACCAAAATTCCCTTAGAAATTCCTAGAACTCCATTGGAGCCAAAACTCAAGGAAGTGCTTGGATTGGAGAATTGAGTGGATATTATTCATCAAATTGAAGAATTAGCTTCATTTAGATATGGTTTTTGATCCTTGAAACTCTATTCATCAAGGAGCCCAATTTTCAAAGATGTTTTCTAAAGTTTTCAAAGATGAATTGTCCAATTTCATGATCTATGCATGGGTTCTTGCATTAATGGTTTTTAAGAATTGATTAGTAACTGAATTTTTATTAATTTGATTATTTTAACTCAATAAACCTATGAAACCATGTAATTGATGAACCCTAGTTTTTGACTACTTTATGAGTTACTTAATATTAATTTAATGTTTCTGAATTCTAGTGTAGTTTTCTATGGGCTCTTTAATGATGTAAGAATTGTATTCAATTGATGTATAGGTTGTATTATATTGATGAATATCTATTGAATTGACCTAGTTTCATTGAGTATGATAGTTTTTACATTGTTTTGATGTTCATCGCCATGGGTAAGGGCCTTATGGTATTAGATGGTTTAACATTGGATTGAAGTGTTGAGGATGAAGTGGTGGTACGCTGCCCTAATTAACTTTATTTTATATTAATTAGACTTCAATTATGTTGTGATCGGTATGGTCCACTTATGGTGGCGGTGTTAGTACTTTACTTGCAGTTGATGTGGCCTTGTCGGCGTTATTTTAAGTAATATGATGATCATGGCCTTGTCGGCAACTACTTGAAGTAATATGGTTATTTGTGTAGTTGATTATGTGAAGTATGATAATATCTACTTATATGATAGGTAATGTGAAAGTATATATGGTTTCTTCTATTGATGTTACTTAGGTGATCATGTTAGACTATGACTTTGGCTTTGTGTGAATAGTCTTAGGGTTGATGTATGCTTATTCCAATTTGACTATATGAGTTTATAAAGGGGTTATATTAATGATGATATGATAGTGTATAGGATGGTTTAAAGATGTTATGGTTATGTCTATGTGTTTCTAAACTGACATGTAATATGTGTTAAAGTGAAGTGTGTTTGTCTTGTCTTGGTTGACTTGTGTCCCTTACTTGATGCATGTATGAACGTGAATATGTGATGTCTTCACTTAGGATGCTAAATCCTCTTAGTCTTATAAGTATGAATGACATAAGACCTTAAATGATGTTAAGAGGGTCCTTCATGTGAAACCTTGAACCTATTGGTAAGGCTATGCATGTTGAAGTCGAAAGTCGTAATGGTATCCTTCAAGTAAAGAAATGATAGACTTAAGGTTCATTGGCTGGAACGACATCATATCAAACCTTAGGAAAGTCATGATGATCTTCTTGTCGCCATTGTAAGGTAGCCCTAGTGGACCTTTCTTTGGTAGGGTAACAAAGGCTAACACCGAGTGAGTATGGTAAGGGAAGTAGTTATAGTTAAAGAATGAGACTAGATTACAAAGCACACCATTCATATTCCTTAACCATGTGCCTACATGGGATGTGTCCAAGTTCTACCATTGGCAAGTAGAACACCCTCATCGGAGTAGGATAGAACTTCGGATTTTATGCTTTGCTATCATGGTCTATGTCGGTTATTGCCTATCTCATCATATGGGATACCTACTAGCATTAGAGAAGTTCTAAGAAGTTTAGGTGGTGGTATGGGATGCTATCTCGACATTGCACAATAGGCTTTGAAGGTGTAAGTGAGAGTCCCTAGGTCTTGTCCAAGACCATTATTTGAATGTCATTATGTGATGAATGAGTCTTAAATGAACTAATGAATATAATGACTTAAGTTAATAAATAAAGTGTATTAAATGCATAACTACTTATCTAGAGTAGTTAAGGGTTGTCTAGTTAAGGTGTGAAGGGGGCATAGGAATGGTTACTTCGTATCTTACCTAGACAAGTCTTAAGAATGACTCTAGTTAGGAAGATGTTGATCATGTGGACATGATCTAGGCCTTAGGTAGTCTTAAGGATTATTTAGGTAGTCTTGAAGAGGTCAATCGTGGACGGTATCTTATTAATTTACTTAAGTAAGTCTTTTGATAGCCTTTGGTAAGAGAATGTCATATTATCTATATATTGTTGTGTTAAGTGAGAATGTTTCTATCATATGTAGTCTATAGGATCTCTTATGTCACGACCCAAAACCGAGCCGCGACTGGCACCCACACTTACCCTCCTATGTGAGCGAACCAACCAATCTAAACCCTAAAAATTCAATTTAATATCAACAGAAAGTAATGCGGAAGACTTAAACTCATTAATAAAAACCAATTCAATAA
>NC_028646.1:47145568-47182383 GCF_001406875.1 Solanum pennellii | reverse complement strand
CCAAGTTCAGAGAGTCGATTTCAGTACCCAAATTTCAGAAGTCTAAGTCTTTTGGAACGAGACACCCTCGACGTCCCGTCGTGCCCATGACGGTCCGTCGTGGGTTCCGTCGACTCACACATTTTTTCCAGAAATAAAATCTGCTGCTCAAAACGACTAAACAGGTCGTTACATCTTAAGTGTGTGTATAAGGGATTGTATGGGAGGTCGATTCACAACTCACTCAAGTGAGGCTTAGAATCACCTTTGGTAGGAGAATCTCATGTTCATGTGTATGGTTGTTTGTAGGTGTGTATGTGTCTCATTATAAGTAGTCTTGAGAATTATTTAGGCATGCTTAGAAAGGGTGTATGGGCGGTCTCTCTTTGTGTCGCTTAAGTGAGTCTTAGGATGACTTTTAGTGGGAAAATTACATGCTAGAAGGTGTCTTAGATGAAGAGAAGGCACTTCACTGTACACCGAATATAAGTCACTGTAACGTTTTCTCAAAAATGAACTAAATGGCTTAAATGTTATATTATGTGTTTCTAAGGTGTTAAATGTTATTCTTATGATTATGTTGTGTTATTTAAGCCAAAAAGATGCATATTTCTAATAAATGTCTGTTTTTCATGATTTTGTGCACAATGCCATACTTAGTACATGTGTTGTACTAATTCCATGCTTTTATCTATCTCTATAGTGGTTGGTAGGTGATGAGCATTTGGGAAGAAAGACTTGGATCGTAGCATCATTCAAGTGAAGTTGAAGTATGTCCTCAATTGACTCGAGGGCATACATGGATGTCTTTTATGTCTTTTGTTTCAAAATATTGTAATAGACTAAGTATTTCTATATTTTGAAGTATGGGCCGTGTCCAAAGTATTCTTGTGTCTAAGTTTGATGAGATTGAGACTTATTATTTCCTATGATTTTATATGAAAGAGATTTTAAAGACTATGAAATGTTTTGTGAAAAGTTTTAATTCCGCACTACTTTTCATTATGTATATGCGATGAACGATACGTAAGGGCTTGTATAAGACCTCCGAGAGGTCAAGTATGCCGGTTGCATATCGAGAGTGCTATATCTTCTAGGGTGTGGTCTCGGGATGTGACAAAAGTCGTATCACAATGATGTTATATCAAGTTATTATACAAGACAATCAATTGCAAATGAAAGTTCCCAATAACATGATTGTTTCTATGAACAAGTTGAACGAGCAATTTACATGTAATAGCAAGGTCGGAAATAAAATCATTTTTTATGAATGCATTTGACTAAGATCAAAGCGTTAAAATATCGATGAAATCATAAAATGATATATCAAAATGAGTTCAAGAATGCAACATATTCGCGAATGTGATTTGGTCACAAAGACACTGTCAATATTAACTTTGAGAAGATGGTATATAAAATTTGATGACACAATCACAAGAAACTAAGTGGTGTTTTAATCAAGTGTAGTACTTTACGTGTTGTACTCTTTTTTTTTTTTTTGGATTGAGGTTTCGTCTCACTGAGTTTTCCTGACAAAATTTTTAATGAGGCAACAAATAATATGTATTAAAAGATATATGTACTCTTTTTCCTTCACTAGGACTTTTTTCCTACATAATTTTTCCTAGTCAGGTTTTAATGAGGCACATTATCTATGGACATCCAAGGGAAATGTTATAAAATATTATGGTGTGGATTTCCACTATACTAAGAAGTTACTCTCACTAATTATCTCTGTTTGAAGTGTATGACCTAAAATCTCAAGGTATTAGAGAATATTCTTTTATTATTTGTTTATATTTTCAACACGCCCCTCATGTGCATGCCTGTTTTTTTTTCAAGGCCAAGAATATGAAAATTCTTTTTGATTTTGATGGCGATGAGATTCGATGTTAGGAACTTTGCCTGCTCTAATACCATTATATAATTATATTCTCAAGCTCACTTTTATTTTTGTTTATATTCTTAACACGCCACTTCATGTGCAGACCTTATTTTTATCATAGCCAAGCATGTAGAAATTTTTTTGATTAGGGTGGCGGTGAGATTCGATCTCAGGACTTTTGCATGATATGATATCGTTATTTAATTATGTTCTCAACAATTTAGTTAATTATATTCTCAATAATTTATTTAATTACATTCTCAACACACCTTCTCACACGTGGGCCTGGTTTTTTCATGGGCAAAACACATGGAAATTCTTTTTAATATGGATGGTGATGAGATTTGAACTCAAGACCTCTGCATGCTTTGATAGCAGTTTGAAGTGTGTGACCATCTTATCTAACAATTAAGCTATTAGAGAGAGCACACTTTTATTATTTGATTATATTCTCAACAATCTCCATTAATTTCCCCATTATGTAGATAACCTCCACCTTTATGATCATCATTCTTGTGACCTTACACCTCTATAATCTCCTCTTTTATATTCATGTTCAATGTCATGTTTACGATAAATCTTTTGTATTCCTCTATATAACACAAATATAGAGGCATAAAAGTTCATATTGGATACAGTTGCATACTTGGAAGAATAAGAAAATCTCTCATTTCTTGTCTCCGTATTTCTGTTGCTTTCATCTTTTATATCTCTTGTCTTATTTTACTTAGTTTTGCAATATTCCTTTATTTTCAAACACATCTTCTTCTTAATTAAAATATTATTAAAGAATTGTATTCTTGTTTTCTTTCTTTTGAATAACTTTAGCAAATAAATACGTAGGAAATATTTTTTCTTCTTAATCTCACAATTAAAATAGAAAAATTCCTTGTAGCTTTCGGCTGATAATATATGCCATATATATATAAGATCATAGTATAATCATCATTAATTTATATATATATATAACGATAAAAATAATTATAATAAAATAAGATATATTTTTATTTTTTTACTTTTTGTTTATGAATTGAAGTTAGGATCAACATTTTCTAATTTTAAAAAATATTATTAGAAGAAGAATGTGCTTAAAAGAAAATAAATACTATATTTACTTGAAAAATGAACATTTTTGACCCATTAAATAACAACAAAGATACTTTTGGATCAAAATATTGACAACACGAGCATTTTTGAACCAAAATATTGACAACAAGAGCATTTTTGGACCAAATCATAAATTAAGAGCATTTTTATTCGTTTCACATAATTTAAGGGATTTATTAAATTTTTCCTTTTTAATTAAAATAACCGGAAAAGGGTACTATTAAAGTTATATCAAATTGAAGAATAATATTCTCACTAATAGATTGATCTAAAAATATTTTTATTATTTTGTTAATAGACAAGTTTTTTTTGAAAAGGCAAAATGGTTTAGGAAGCCCTTGTACTTGGCTCTATTTGTCACCTGGACCAGTCTACTCATGATTTCGCCAACTGTCAAGACCCAAATCACCGAGCCGTGCGAGCACTTACTCTAACACCTAAGTAGGAGAACCCTCATATCCCAAAAGTTTAAACATGCAAAAAATTTAAGATAATAAAGAAAATTTATAAAAAACAAGACTTTTATAAATAACCTTTTCGTACATACTTTAGTTAAAACTTATAAAGTAATTTACAATTCCCATGGATCTAGTCTAAACAGGTACAAGAGTTATTAAGTATACAACTCGACTAAATAAATAAATAAAAAGACACAACTCCCACCATGCAGAAGGAAAAATAGAAGATCGTGGAGAATTTCTTCGTCTTCACCTAATGAAACGTCACCAATCCTTCATCCAGACTATATCAAAATACATAGCAATAGTAGTATCAGTACAAACACACATACTGGTAGGCATCATCGGTCAACCCGATACCCACTACATATCATAAGCAATCAAGTAATAAGATCATGAAATTGACCATTCGCGTCTCCACCTTTACCCTTTTCTTAGAAAACAAATTATTTGATTACCACCCCCCTTCTCAATCTACTTACTCTTCCGATTTGTGATCATAGCCTAAAACATACAAACACCTTAATGAATCCCAAATTCCACCCACGAGCACTTCAACTAATATCTCAATAATCACTACTAATTCCTCATCACCTTACACAAACATGGTCACATAGTATACCACTACAAGTTCCTTTCCACTAACTCCAATCTTTTCCCCCATGAGTTCGCCCAACCCAACCAACATATACCAACAGAGCACACAACAATAAGTGCCACATATATGATTCAACACAATCATAACATCAATCCATACATAGAAAATATATAATAACCTCATTATAAAGAGCAACAACGTATTTCACAATTCTCAATTATCACAAGCATGATAAGTAGTTAGTCCTCTCATGGAACCCAAACTAAAACAATTAGCTTGGAGAAATGTGGCCATCCGATCCCATATTTATGCTGGAAAGTGGCAATTCGATCCAATATTATGCTAGAATGTGGCAATCCGATCCAAGTTATGCCGGAATGTGGAAATTCGATCTAAGTTAGTTATGCTGGAGCGTGGCAACCGATCCCAAACGCACACCACAATTACTATCATAAGTATATCATCAAAATCATATAGTTACATAATGAATTCATGCCAAACATCGTTCATCTATCTCATTTACAACAAGTGTGATTAATATTGCAACGTTCATACATATACAAGTATCACAATGAAGCAAGAATATACATCCATCACACAAACATAGAATCACAATCATCACCTACACTGGTTTCTCGTTGAATACCTCATGTAAACCCTAATTCAACAATACGCAACACAAATTCATCATCTAATGCTTATTTTTAAGGTTTTAAATCATAAATTGTTCGGTACATGAAGGCCTACGCATAATCCTACCATTTATTTACATATGTAATGCAGTGAGCACAAACTTAAACTACTCAATTCATAAAACCTAGCCTACGTGGGCGCTAATCAGTTGCATGAAGTTACTGATTTCGATCTTGAATTTGTCCAAGAATCTTCAAGATCTCACCATCCCCACGCTAGAAATCTCCTTCCCCTTCATTCCCAAGCTTAGAGCAGCCTTTTGGAGGTTTCTAGGACGTTTTACGACTTATTTAGATATTTTAGAAAGATGAAGCAATTATGATTTCTCATAATTTACGTTCTATCTCGCTGATCCTGCTTTGGCGCCGACTTACCCCACTATGGCGCCACTGCCCTAGCATCAGCAGTCCCGCTGTGCTGGGACAGTGGCCCACAAATTTTCTCAGATTTTTTTCTTTCTAAATAACGACGATTTGAGTCGTTACAATAGATACCAATTTACCCTTCGTTCTTCCCTGAATGACTATTGCACAAGACGTCGCTCGCCCTATCTTAATCTATTTCTAAATTAAATAATTGATCCACTACGGAATCACGACGAATGACAACTTTCAAATTCATTAACTTAGAAGAATTACTATACTCGATGATTAAGTGATGAATTTGAGAATAATGAAAAACAAACAATTAAATAACCCAGTCAAGCCCGACAGGGCGGGATCCCTCCCACTGTGGCCAGGGATCTCCCACCAAAATGGGAGATCGGGAGTTGTATAGGGTAATGAGGAACAATTTCCTCATTACTCCCTTTCTCTCTTACTCAACTCCCCCAAAAACTCTCGATCTCACTACTTTGAATTGTAAAAACTTCAGGTAATTTCACATTCCTTTCACTTCTTACTTCATTACTTAGTTATAAATGATTGTGTGCTGCTTTTCAATTGGTTAGAATTGGGTTTTAGGGTAGTTATTTTAAAATTTACTTGTGTTGCTTGATTGATAAAATAAATATAGAATAACTACTTCCCTTACATCCACAATGTCTCCACAATGTTTCGGCATAAGGATTTCATTAAAATACGGTTAAATGGGTACAAAAATGGGTGGGGAAAGTTGAAGGATATCTTGGTTTAAACTTGAATTTGGGCACTATTTAGGAGTCTATTGCCTAAATAATTGTTTATTTATGTTTTAGGATAGTTGACATACCCTGATCAGCTGAAATTCTGATAAAAATATGGGTTTTAGGATGAAAGGCACCATTGTCACGCTTGGTGTTCGTCCTAGATGAAAACCGCTGCGACGACCTCCATCCCACTGTGGTGACCTCTATAATCCCGCGTTATTGCGGGATTCGCCTGGCAGTGGCTTGTACCCTTTAACACAGAATTTTCCCTTCTTTTTATTTTTGACTTAGCCTTACACTGAATATTATATCTCATTCTAACTCATATTCAGCTTAATGCAGGCTATCTCAATGGCAGGTCACGACGAAGGTTATGAACCCTTCATCCGGTTTACTAATGCCGCAAGTAGGGAGCAGGAGCATGATTACCCGAACTTGGGGTTTTGCTATGAGAGAGTGTTTGTGGTGCACAAGTAGAGGAAAATGATCCCGCCTTTTATGCTCATCTGGTGGAGTTTGGGGGGATTCCGCTGACTGAGGCTCCCCGAGATGCACGTTCCACCTGGGTAAGGGAGTTCTTTGCAATCCTATCTACTGTGCGATGAGACGACCTCCACCCTGTTATCCACATCAAGTGGGTCGACATTCGCCTGAACTCTACTGCTATCAATGAGGTAATAGAGGTGTCTGAGGTCCCAAACTATGCATTCGAGGACCGACTAAGGGAGATGAACCTGGAGTGGCTGAGGGATATAATCATTCAGCCTATGCACGGGATCAGGTTTACTAGGCTACCGTAGAAGGCATTACTAGCACGGACTAGTCACCCGATGCTAAGAGGTGGCTACATTTGGTGACTAGGGGAATCCGTCCATTGGGCAACTACACCGACGTAACCTCCCCCGGGCATTGGTGGTGACGTGTGCTATACAGGGGATCTAGCTAAATGTGTAGGTACATATCATCTCCTCTGAGTGGAAGATGTCATATCGAGGCAACAAGAAGACGTTCTTCCTCCTGGCCTTATCACTAATCTATGCAAGTAGGCATGAGTGCCTTTGTTCTATGCCGACGAAATACTTCCTATGGATCCCTCAAATCACCCCCTTTTGGTCTGGTCTGGCTCTACTTAAAGCAACAATAGGAGGAGGACCGCCAAGGCTAGCAGTAGCAAGGCGGCCGTGGATTCGGACGAAAATGACCTTCTCTCAGGTCCACGGGTCGAAGTAGATCTGGAGATGGTCTGAAAGAAGATGGGGAGCGCCTATGCTGACTTCATTCCTTTCCACCCAGCACTGCCCTAAAGGTCGAGATGCTCCATCGTCATCTGCATCAGGAGCGGAAGAACTTTGAGAGGAACCTCATGATGATTTGTCTCTGGAAGGCGGCAAATACTATCTTCACCTGCGTCGCCCCTGCGCAGGAGTTGTCCATAGCAGAGCCGAATGATTATGTCCAATTTCAGGAGCTGAGGGAGATCGCGATCGGTCTAGTTCACTCAGAGGGGTTAAATTCGTACATCGACACTTCCCGGTCCCAAGGTTCATGAGTTTGTTTCTATTTGCTCTTTTTTCTTTTACTTGAAAATTTTGCACAATCTTGTTTTTTATCTTTCGAGTGCCTTAAGTTTTGAAAGAACATAGATGCTCGGTTTTTTGTATGACACCACCTTATTTTAATCTTTAAAGTTCTTACACTCTATAATTCTATTGTTGAAAAATGCTAGGCTGGTGGGGGTGAATTGGGATACCATTTAAGGCCTAAAATTTACGTTAGGATTAATAGGGAAATATGTTAAGGTTCTGCCTCGCCCTGTCCCGCTTTGGCGGGAGAAATCCAGTTGTGGAGGTGACGCAATTGAGAGCATAATCCCGCCCAGCAACTCCGACGGAACCAAAACCCAACCTACTAATTTCTGGGTTCTTTTTTTCTTTAAATTCCCCAAAGGTTCCAAACTTTACCTCGCAAATTTTAGAATACTTCTCATACGAAGACAGTCATTGTTTACCCTCCAATTTAATCACGCGCTACTCGAACAAATTTATTTTTATTTAACCAGCACCTAATCCATGCATTCCCAAGATACACCCAGGCACTCACACTACTAGTGGATGGTATGACACACGTAATTTCAACAATTAGCCAGCACATTACACATATCAAGGTTTCAAACACAAAATTCCGGTGGATGTAATCACATCATCACATTCGATTTTACATCCATAGTTAAATTTTGAAACATGAAGCAAACATTCACAGCAAAACCTAATTCTTAATTAGTTATTTCTCTCCACGAATGAACATTATTGATCACTCATGCGTTTATACTGACCTAGGCTAGATATCAATTGGGACCTTCCCAGTTCCAATTTCTTTACTTGTGGCCCCTACATCGTGATAACGACGCCCGATTTAAATGGTTGAGATACCAATTGGAATCAGGAGATACCAATTGAACTCAAGTCATACCACAAGTGACACTTTGCACGAAAGGAAAGAAGAGGTGGAACAATTCCTAGAATGTTTCGTAGTCTCTAGTAGATTAGATTTGGACGTCAATACACCAATCCGCAGGAGTCTAGTCCATATTTGTTCTTGTATGGAGAGACTGGTAACCTAGGCTATGATACCAATTTGTCACGACCTAACCCACCGGGCCGTGCGGGCACCCACTCTAACTCCTAAGTAGGAGAACCCTCATATCCCAAAATTTTAAACATAACGGAAAATTTAAGATAATAAATTTTTTTATCAAAAACAAGACTTTTATAAATAACTTTTTTGTATGTAATTTAGTTAAAACGTGTAAAGTAATATAACAATTTCCATGGATCTAGCCTAAACAGGTATAAGATCTACTTAGAGTACAACTCGAAATAAATAAAAAGACACAGCTCTCACCATGCAGAAGGAAGAATAGAAGTTGTTGGAGAATTTCTTCCTCTTCACCTAATGAAACATCACGAATCCTGCATCCAGACATTCAAAAGACATAGAAAGAGTAGTATAAGAACAAACACACGTACTGGTAGGCATCATCGCTCAACCGACGCCCACCACATATCATAAGCAATCAAGTAATAAGATCATGAAATAGACCTCTCGCTTCTCCACCTTTACCTTTTCTTTGATTACCAATCCCCTTCTCGACGTACTTACTTTTCCGATTTGTGATCATAGCCTAAAACATATTAACTCTTTAATGAACCCTAAATTCCACCCACAATCACTTTATTGTCACCTTACTCTAACATGCTTACATAGTACATTACCACAAGTTCCTTACCACTAACTCCAATATTTTGCCCCATGAGTTCGCCCAACACAACCAACATATACCAACACAATACACGAGCATAAGTGCCACCTATATGATTCAACACAATCATAACATCAATACATACATAAAACATATATAATAACCTTATTATGAAGAGCAACAATGTATTTCAAAATTCTCAATTATCACAAGTATGACAAGTAGTTAATCCTCTCATAGAACCCAAACCCAAACACTTAGCTTGTCGGAATGTGGCAATCTGATTTCATATTTATGAGGGAATGCGCCAACCCTATCCAATATTATGCCGGAACATTGGAATCTTATCCAAGTTATGCCAAAACGTGGCAATCTGATCCAAGTTATGCCTGAACGTGACAATTCGATCTAAGTTAGTTATGTCGGAATGTGGTTACCTATCCCAAACACATACCACAATCACTATCACAAGTATATCATCAAGATCATACATTAACATCATGAATTCATGGAAAACATCATTCATCTATCTCATATACAAAAAGTGTGATCAATATTGCAACATTTATACATATACAAGTATCACAGTGAAACAAGAACATGCATACATCACACCAACATAGAATCACAACCATCACCTACGATGGTTCATAGTCGTATACCTCACGCAAACCCTAATTCAACCATACTAAACTCTAATTCATCATCTAATGCTTCTTTTAAGGTTTTAAATCATAAATTGTTCGGTGCACGAAGGCATATGCATAATCCTACCATTGATTTACATATATAATGCAAAGAGCACAAATTTAAACTATCTAATTCATAAAACCTAGCCTACGTGGGCGCCAAAAAGTTGTACAAAGTTATTGACTTTAGTTCCTTTTCTCTGCTTTGTCACTGTGAATTTAGCTAAAAATATGCAAGATCTCGCCATCCCCATGCTACGAATCTCCTTCTCCTTCATTTCCAAACTTAGAGTAGTCTTTTGGAGGTTTCTAGGGTATGTGACTACTTATTTAGTTATTTTAGGAAGATGAAGAAAATATGATTTCTCAGAAATTATGCTTTGTTTCGTTGATCCCGCTTTGGCACCGTCTCGCTAGTGGCAGCAGACCCGATGTGGCAGGACAATGGCCCATAAGTTTTTCCAAATTTTTTTCTTCCCAAATAACGACGATTTGGGTAGTTACACCAATTGAACCCCCGAACCCACTGAAACACAACATTTTAAACCTCTTTCTACTAGTCATCCTATGTGACAAAAGTATCTCAAGTTCGTGTGAATTACACTCACTTTAGGAGCGTGAGAGACTTTTAGTAAGGTAATAACAGTCATTGTTTTCCCATTACACCAGTCATCTTCTTCTTCAAATTTCTCAAATTTCTTGTTTCTCTCACTCGTTTATCTCTTTTAAAATGTCTTCTCTCCAAATTTCTTCTTTCTCTCCACAATCATTAGGCACAATCGATGTTTCACTTAATTTTTTTTACTTGTTAAATTTCTTGCTTTTAATAATGACTTTTTGTTTATGTTATTGTGGGTTTCATGCTTAATTTGAGATGTCAAAATCATCAACTTATCCAGGAATAATATTTTTGGGTTGTCAAAAATATTTAAATGGTAATAGATGTGGATTATTTTAATGGGTTGATATAGCTAATTCTACACACGAAGAACAATAATACATAAAGAACCTATCAATAAATATTGATCATGGAAGGCAAGGAAGACATGGAACACATGGAAGGTAGGGGAGACATGGGAGATCCAACATTAGTATTGATATCAATGTTGTTTTGATTGCTGTCATTTCAATTCTATTATTTAATATGTCTTGATAATTTTTTCATTTGAGTACTTTGGTAACAAAATATAATGTACTGAAAATATTCAGTTTAGGGCTTACAATTATTATTATCTACCCCCAAATTCATAAACAGAAATAACTTGTTTGTCATAGGAAGTTAACACTATGATAAAAATGAAGCAAAAATTAAAATAGTTTAAAATTAAGTTAACACTTGGAAATTAACATAGTCAATGTTGGATGACTCAGGAATTTTGACTCATTTATAGCTTGTGATCGAATGAATTAGTGTCCTTAATCCCTATCTTGTGTTCATAACTAATTTTTTTATATGCAACACGAAGGCTTAACAACAAATCAAGGACATTACGGTGTGAAAAGAAGAAAAAAAATTGAAGAAGTTGAAGAAAAGAGAAGTTGGAGCTCGCAAAATCCACTCGGCAAATCGGCGAGTGAGCCTCCAGCTCGCCAAACTTTCCAGCGAAGTAGTCCATGAATTAAGATAACTCAGCGACATAAAAGACATCTTGACGATTCACCGAATGTAATAGTGAGCGCGACTTAGCTCACCTATATGAACTACTCAATTAGGCAGAGGTGCTAGGCTATAAGTGAGAGGATATACGTGTTGGGGGATCACTGGGTTTTTTGGCAATCCCGACTAACTTCACCGAAGTGACCCACATATTGATATATAAAAAAAAATTTGGCAACGTATAAATTGATTTTTGGAAAGATAAAAAGTGGTCTTAAACATTTTTAGAACTTCTGGGCATACTTTGACATTATTGAATACTATTGGTGAGGTTTTTGAGCCTAGATTGTTAAGGATATGAGATTCTAGTCATAATTTTGGCATAAAGATTTGGAGATTTTGCTAATTCTATACAACATCATTTTGATAAAAATTCTTGATTTTTGCTATATTGGGCTAAACCCCATTTCCTTAAGAGTGTGGTTGTGTAATTGAATTCATAAATTAGTTTATGAGTACTGTTAATTGCTATATTTAATGTTATTTTGAAATAAGTTCAATCATTTATTCATGTTTTAATCTATGAACTAAAGTTGCAAATTTAGTCATAGTCTTACCCTTTGATGTTTACTTGCGAAAGATGCATAGACTAGAATAAATGATTGATAATTGTATTGGCTTATGTCTTTACAACCCAGCTTTAAAAGGTAGGTTGAGTTAAGGAATTAAGTTGTTTTGTAATGCGAAGCGTGTTGAGGTTCGAAAGAACTCACTTGAAGCATAATAGTTAACTGAAATATAGTTTTTATATTCAAAACCTAACCTACCTATTGATATTCAACAACTTAAAGGATTTGACAATTACCCATTAAGTGAAATTAGTGTTCAATTACTCACACACTCCTAAGGTCCTCTTTATACTTGTTCAATCCCGTACTAATTGCTTGTGTTAACAATTGATTACTAAATCCCCCTTTATATTGATAATTAAAACCTTGGTTGATATTATGTCAATTTTAGTTATTTACATTCTACAAAAACATAGAACACTCAAATACTTCTTACTTGACTTCTTTGTCGTATCAATCCTTCTGGGATCGACCCCAACTCATCATTGGATTTTGTCACGATCCAAGCCTACACCATGTAAGTGGCTTCCACTCGAATTGGCGATCCCAAAGTTAACCATCATTCTGTAACATCTCGCAAGTTAAAATAGCTAGGAAGAAACTAAGAATTGGAAATAGTTATTTTTGGAAAGAATTAAAATACGGAAATTACTTAAGCTAGAAAAAAGTGAGATTTTGGTGAACTCATACCACCTTAACTTTTAGCTCAAGTTGAGTTATGATAACTTCAAGATATGGTGGGAAATATTTTGGAATGATCTTTCCAAAGTTGCTGAGTTTGCGCTATTGCGAGTTCGTTAGAGTGAGCTATGCCCTTTGGAAGCTGGGTTGTTGGAATAAGGAAAGTCCAATCCGGATTTTTGAAGGATAGTTTGATCTTTTCCATACCCTTTGTCATGCCCCGAGCTACCCTTGAGACATGGACACGGGACCTAGGACCACAAATGATCCCAAGCTAACCCTGCTGGCATGATCATGAGCATACTAAAGATAATAAACAGATGCAGAAGTTAAATCATAATTTAAAATGAAAAGATGGGGAATACCCATATACTAAAACTGAGATATATGATAACTAATCAGTTTAATACAAAGAAGTTATTAACTCAATACTAAGGTGAAACTAACTACATCTAAAAATAGCCTCTAAACTGACTAGAAATGCTGGGACATACCCCATCTAAGTCTAGAAAAAACTGGAACTAAAGGACTAAATACTAAAAAGAAGCTCATGACTATTGTCCTCGGAGAATGAGGACTCACCACTGAATCTGCTGAACTGTAGATCGGGAATCGATCTAAGCCTGATCTGGATGTTGAGAACATAAACCTACATCAATAGAAGATGTAGCGCACGTATGCGTCAGTACTTGAAGGTACCGAGTAGGTAGGATAGAGTAAAACTGAAATAAAACATAATTTAACAAGCTCAAAAGCAAGTATAATAATCTGAACATGATATACTTAATTCTGATCTAACTGGATGCAATGACCAAATTTATAACATGTTGAGACTGAATGATAACTGAACTCTAAATATGGTCAATGTCATTAGAGTCTAACTGAACTATGGGAGTTACTAATAACCAATAATACAACCACTTGAGCTAAATGTGGAGTCCTATGTATACTCCCCATCGAGAGGACCCAATACACCCTGCCAGAGGTATAATGGCATGCTGGCGTGATCACCAACCTGATGCCCAGAGAGGGGACATACAACCTACTTGGCTAGTACTTCTGGGACTAATTGGGTACGCTAAACCCTAGTCCAACTCAATATTATGCTACGATGAATAAAGTGATTAAGTCATTATGACTGAATTTCTGTAAATACTGGATAGCTCGAAACTAAACATGCAGACTGAGAATGCAACAAAATTAATTTGATAACTGAAATATCTGACCTAGCATGTGTAATTCAAGAACCAAAGAAATAAATAGCTAGGATTCTAAAATTCATGCAATAATCTGAATAATAACATGGAAATCTAATTTGGAACATATAACTAATTAATTCATGAAGTTCTGTTGAAGTTCTAGAAACCCTAGGTCTAATCATGATATGGGAATCAAGAATCTGACTAAAAACTAGGGACCCAATGGGTGAAAGGAACCCACTAATTAAATTACACATACCTGGTGATGAAATCCACGGAGAAATATTTAGATTTCGGGGCTGGAATTGAGGGAACCTTGCCGCGTTCTTGAACTAGGGTTCTTGACCTTTTCCTCCTTTCTTGCTTCTAATTTTCTAAGTTTTGATTTATGATTTTGACTTAGGTAAGTTCTTGTTATGTTTCTAGGCTTAAACTAACTAAAACCTCATAATTTAGGGTCTAAACGACGTAGGTTAGAGGTTAAACGAAATAGGAAAAGACCCAAAAAAACCTAAATTTACTGTTGTTGGAGTGATCGATAAACCTGGTCTACGGACCGTGGTCCTAACTACGGTCCGTAGGTTCTGGCCGTCGTCTCTAGACCAAGATCGACGCCTTGTCCATGGACCTTTGTCCTATCTACGGTCCGTCCTGTTCCTTCGTCATTTGGTTCAGAGAGTGGGTTTATGGACCATGATCAATGGACCTGGTCCACGGACCTTTGTCCCACCTAAGGTCCATCCTGTTCCTTCGTTGTTTGGTTTAGATAATGGGTTTGTGGACCATAATCGACGGACTTGGTCCACGGAACGTGGTCCTGCCTACGGTCTGTAGGTCCTAGCCGTCGTTTTGGATCTTTGAGTTTTCTGTGGACCAAGATTGATTGACCTGGTTCACGGACCGGGGTCCTACCTACGTTCCGTAGGCCTGACCGTCATCTGTGGACCAAGATCGACGGCCTAGTCCACGGACCAGGGTCCTCACTACGGTCCGTAGGTGGCCTACGTAGATGACACCTGCAATTCTGGAAAATCTGAACTATTGTCTATCTAGGGTACGGGTTGTGACACCTTTTTATTTTAATTTGTTTTTGGTAACTAATTAGGGTCTAAATTGAACTTAGTTAGTTTATAATTTTGGTAAAAGAGTTGGGATTTTAGAGAAGAGAAAAGAAGAGGAGAAAGGAGAAGAACGTTCAAAATTCGTCAAGATTGTCGAGTTTAGCTTGTAGATTTTGTCGAGGGTGATCCCTACAAGGTTTGTATGATCACATAGCATTGGTTTAGTTCTTGAAAGCTTAGAAATTTTGTTCTTAATAGGTTTGTTGAAGTTCTATTAAATTCTTGATTCGTTGAATTCGTTGAGTTGTTTGATCCGTATATGTGATTTTTAGTTTGATTTTGAGTAGAATCTGATGTAGTTTGAAAATATAATTGATTCTAAGCGTTTGGGAAAAGAACTATCAAAGTTTATAGGCTTTAGAGCTGGAAAACACAGAAGAAACTTCGTTAGTCAAAATTTGGCAGTACCTCCGCGTTGCAGAGCTAGTCCCCAGTTTTGGGAAATGTCATTTTGCATCACGAAGCGGTCACAGATTGTTCTGCCTCAAAAGTTATTTTCAAAACCAAAACTAAATGCTTCTCCGTGTTGTGGATCCATCCACAAATAGTGAAATTTTTATCTTTTCTCATGTTTAGCTATCTAAAATCATTCCTAAACATCATGAGATCTTTCCAATCACAAATCACATATCCTTGAATCTATAATTCAATTCAAGAAAAGTTAAGAGTGAAGTCAAGAAGTTAAGGGGTCAAGTTAAGAAGTGAAGAGTTAAGTCAATATAAATTTTTAAAGTTTTCAAAAGTCCTTCACAAACAATTTAACTTTGTTTTAAGACTTAAGTTTCAAGCAAAGAGTACAAATAGAAGTTCATTTCTTCAAAGAAGTATATCAGAACTAAGTATTCTCAAGAAGTTAAAAATGTTTTCACATTTAAATAAGAACGGAAACTGAGATTTCCAAAGAGCCTTTGAACTAGTTTTTCGGAAAAAAGTATATGTTCTCACAATAAAGCAAAAGGGAAAACTTTGATTTCCAGGGTTGCCTTCGAGCTATGTTTTTGAGCACTAATCTCATAACACAGAAAGAAGTATGTTTTCAAAGCATAAAGAGCTAGTATATTTTGGGATTAATATTGATCAAAAAACTCTGAGCCACAATAAACCATGCAGCAACCATGGGTAGAAAACGGTCATACTTCTTAGATGATTCATTTAGTGATTCAACATAGACTAGTGGATCCACTTAGTAGTACATGTTCTATACTCATGGCAAGGTATAGGACGGCCTTAGCAGCGTGAGGCAAAACTTTGTAGCATCACTATAGTTGTTAAGTGATGGTTGTCAGTTAGAGAAACTCCCACACAACTAATTGTATTCTTATACAGACAATTTATTTATATTTTTACATACATGTCAGAGTTATATTGTATCTTTGCACACATACAGAGTTGAAATCATGTTTTAAAAAACTTTTCTATATATTGAATTTGTATTAAACTGATTTATATTGAAATGAGTTCAGTTACCTTGAGTTTCAGTTGAGCCAAATAAGTTCTTCAAATTCTTTTCTACCCTATGTTGTGTTTAGAATTCCAACTCGCATACTTGTACATTCAATGTACTGATGATAGTTGGCCTGCATTGTTATGATGCAGACGCAGGTAACTATGATCGACATCCAGCGCATTTTTGCTCCAATGAGCACTCCAGAGTCTGTTGGTGAGCCTCCTTGCATTTCAGAGGACTCCTTTTAGCTTTCAGTTCTTTTTAGTATTTCATTAGTTAGGATGATCGGGGTCCTGCCCGGGCATCCATCTCAGTTGTTTTAGAGGTTTAATAGACATTCAGATATTAGTTCTTTAGTATTTTCATTCTCATCATCCTACGTTAAGACTTGAGTTGTCATTTCTGCCAAGTTGAATGTTTAACTATTTAAGCATTCTCATTATTTTGTTATTCAATTGAGTATAGTGCTTTTGAATGTATACAATCTTCTATTTCATAAGTAAGTCATGTCAAGGGTTCGCTTGGGGCCAACAATGGTTCTCGAGTGCTAGCCACTTCTGGAGTGTAGGCTCAAGGCGTGACACATCCTGACCAGCTATAAGCGGAAGACTAACTCAATCATACATAAGCATCAAATTGAAATAAATGCTAGATCAAGAGTGCATTAAATCTCAAAACTCTCTGAATATACTAAGTATTTAATTTAAATTTTAAAGAAAGCCTCTAAAAACTGAAAGACTCTCCAAAATTGTCTATCTATGAAGCTTCTACTATATAAATATGAGTGTAGAGACAAAACCTACCACTCTTCAAAAGAACTACTACTAATAACTCATAAAACTAGAGTGCTCCGCAGCAAGAAAGTCTCGCTAAAACTAATGAGCGAATGAAGTGATCTCAATAGACTTTTGTTGAGGATCCTAAGAGTCTGTATCTGCATCATCAAAAGATGCAGGTTTAATGACATTAGTACATTGAATTTACGAGTTTGTAATATAGCTGAATAACAAATAACTGAAAGAAAGGTCTGCAATATATAACAACGTACTCAAGCTGAATGTAAAGAAATAAAGGAGTTAAATCATTTAAAGCTTTAAAATACTTTCTCATCTTTGAACTCGACATAATAAGTGATATATTTTTTTGAGACAAGGGTAACTTTGTATTCACACCAAAAATTCATCATTCAAAAAATGATGAATTGGAAACTTACATCCCACTCATGGGTATACTTTACAGGTTTCCTTTAAAATCAGCTAAATCAACTATATTCCCTAGGCTATACATTTCATTCTAATATTCTGTAAGATAGTCTTTTTTCTCCCAAAACTTCTTAAGTTTGTTTCTTTCAAGAGGGTCCACCATAAGCAGGCAGGGATAGTTCTCCACCAGTGTTCAATTCTTCCTCTCCACCAGCGTTCATTTCTTACTCTGTTCCTAATACTTTCCAGCTATTTAGTAGTTCCTTTGTTGTGCTAGGCATCACCCATTTAACTCCCAAAAGAGCCAAAACATGTTCCATAGGCTCAACGCTGCCTTACAAAGAAGGAACAAATGGTCATTGACTTCTGCTTCCTGTTCACACATGAAACATCTCGAACAAAATTGTCATCCACTTTTATGTAAAGCTTCATGTGTTAAACAAGCCTTTCTACAAATCCAACTTTCAGATTAACTTTTAAGGCCAATTTTCTACCATTGACTGCCTTGTGTTAAGATTCCAGTAACATGATTTCATTGTTAACACACCCTTGTTATGTATTCCATCTAGGTTTGTCAGGCCTCATCAATAAAGCAGGGTGTGAGTTTAGTACTCCCAATAGGTTAGCAACTTCCCCAATTTCCCAGTCATTTAGTGCTCTTATAAAAACAAGGTCCCGTCCATGCTGACTCCAAGCTTGGGATACAGAGAAATTCCTTTGCGTAGTCAAAGTGTAAAGATGTGGAAAGGAGTTTCTGAGACTATCTTCTCTAATCCACACCTCATTGCAGAAGTCAGTTTTCAAACCATTTACAACAGTGATTGACAAGTTGTTGAAATTAGTCCATAATCTTCTTATGGTTTTCCAGACACTACACCCAAATGTTCCCGCAACCTTTTTAGTTTTCCAGTGATTGAGTGAACCAAAATTTCTTGCTATGAATCTTCTCCAAATGGCCCTCTCTTCGGAGGAGAACCTCCATATACATTTCATCAAGAGAGAGGTGTTTTGTTTGCTGAGGTTCTTCAAATTGAGACCCCCTTGTTGAGTATTGAGAGTCAGTTCATCCCATTTCATAATGTTATAACCTCTCTTCTTCTTGTTTCCTTGCCATAGAAAGTCTCTCCTAACTCTATTGAGTTTTCTTTTAATGCTCTTTGGTATGGGAAAAGGCTCATAATGTATGTAGGCATGCCATCAACAACTGACTTGGTGAGGGTCAATCTGCCTCCTAAAGAGAGATATTGACTTCTCCATCTAGATAGTTTATTCTCGCATCTTTCCAACACTCCATTCCACACCTCTAATTCTTTGTTTTTATGACCTAGTGGCAGTCCCAAATATTTAGTTGGTAAAGAGTCCACCTGGCAGCTTAGAATATCAGGCAGATCATTCAAAATTCCCAACATAGTTGATAGGAGAAATGTGACTTTTTAGCCAATTTACACGGAGACATGAGATGACTTCAAAAATTGTTATGATGACCCTCAAATGCCTGGTCTGACTTGTCTCTGGTTCACAAAAAATTAAGGCATCATCTGCATAAAACAAATGAGATACTTCCAGATCTTCACCTTTACCTGTCTGAGCACTGAAAGCTTTCACCCATATATTAGCATTTGTTGTTCTGAGCATATGACAACCCTTCCATAGCTAATAATAACAAAAAAGGTGAAATGGGATCCCCTTGCCTAAGACCCCTGTGGGATTGAAAGAAGCCTTTTGTGTTGCCATTCATTATGAGGGAGAACTTCACACAGGAAATAACAAAACTGATCCATTTAATCCACCTACTACCAAAACTCATGTCTTTTAGAATTTTGAGGAGGAAATTCTAATTGACATGGTCTAAGCCTTTTCAATATCTAATTTACATAGGATTCCAGGTTGCTTCTATTTAACCTTGAATCAACAAGTTCATTAGCCAACAAGGATGCATCAAGTATTTGTATCCCTTTCAAGAATGTACTTTAATGTTCATCCACTAGCTTCCCAATAACCGTTTTAATCCTTTCAGTTATGAGTTTAGAGATGATTTTGTAAAAACCCCTATTAGGCTAATAAGTCTAGTATCCTTTATCACAACAGCTCTAGACTTCTTTGGGATCAATCCTATAAGGGTGGCATTGAAAGATTTTTCAAAGACTCCTCTCTGGTGGAAATTATGAATAGTCTGCATCAGGTCCTCCTTCAATATCTCCCAACATGCCTTGAAAAATTTCAAGGTGTAACCATTAGGATCAGGGACTTTGTCTCCATCCCACTGCTGGATAGTTTGCAACACATTGTTTCTATAAATAGTTTCTAAAGCCATTCATTTTCTTCCATGGTGACTATACGACATCCTGTAAAATCAAAAGTAGGTCTCCATGGATCATTCTCAGTGTAAAGATTGGAATAAAACTCTATCATAGCACTTTGGATTTCATCAGGTTCTTGCATCTCTTCCTCTCTTACAACCAACCTATCAATTGTGTTGTACATTCTGTGTGTTGTTGCTAATCTCTGAAAGAACCTAGTGTTATTATCCCCTTCTTTTAGCCATAGTGCTCGAGATTTTTGTCTCCATCTCTCTTCATCATGATTTGCCAGTATTCAAGTTTGACCAGAATTTGTGTCCGTAACCATTAACTCTTCTTCGAGTAATTCTCTTTCTTCTTGTGCTCTGTCAAGAACTACTAGTTATTCTAGTAGATTATTTTTCCTGTTAGCCATTTCAATAAATATGTTCCTACTCTAATCTTTCAGTTTCTGTTTCAGCAATTTCAGCTTAGTACATAATTTATAATCAGGGCACCGTACAACTGTGAAGTCACTCCACTATTTTTGGACCAGTTCATTAAAACCCTCGACCTTAAGCCATCAATTTTCAAATTTGAAATAAGAAATTCTTTTTTCGCAGTCTCCACACTCCAAAAGGATAGGGTTGTTGTCTGAGGTTACTCTAGGCATAATCTTTTGTCTGGTATTATTGAAGCTTTCCTCCCATTCTGTTGAGTATATGAATATATCTAACCTTGCATTACTTTGATGGTTTAGTCCCCCAACCCAAGTGTATTTACCTCTGATTAGAATAGGGTCATGTAATTCAAGATCTTCAATCCATTTGAAGAAATCAACCATAATGTTAGTTTTTCTAGAGCATCCCCTTTTTTCCAACATATGTCGGACTGTATTAAAATCTTCCCCGTTACTCTTGGCCCTACGGGAAGTCCCTTCAATGCAGCCATTTCCTCCCAACATTCGAGATTTTCCTTCCTAGTATGAGGAGCATAAACACCAGTAAAGGCCCAACAAAAAGAATCTTGCAGTGCTTCAAATTTATATATGATTGAGAAGTTGCCATCCTCTACTTTTGTACCCCTCCACACCTTACTGTCCCATATTACTGTCTGTTACCATAAAACCACAACTCATCCATCTACTTGGCCATAATTGGAATACCACTCTTTCTACTCCCTTGTTTACCTTAGTCTCCTGTAAACATATCACGTCAGCCTTCCACTTCTATAGGCAGGTCTTAACTAAGTTTTTTGATGCCTCATTGTTAATACCCCTTAAATTCCATGTTAAGACCTTGACCTTCATTTAAAAGCTAAGAATAGGTTCCTCCCCTGTTCCTTACCCTTCCACTTCCTTATTAAGACTAGACTGTAGGTTTTTTTATTCATTTTCCCTCTACCTCTACTTTTCGGAGTTGTGCTTTCCTTTGGCTGTTTCGTTTTGTCAATTTACTTTTTCATGTAATTAATTATCATGAGGTTCTCCAGAGTTTCATTTTCAAAACCCTCGAAGGCTACCCCATAGGTATTACTCAACTTCTGTATATGAGAATTCACCTAATTAGATGTCTCTATCTCAATCACCTCAGGCTCTACTGGATTCTGCATGTCAACCATTTCTAGTAGGTGTATTTATTGAATTTGTAGTTATGCTTCTCACGACTCAGCTTGGTTTGTAGTTGTATTCGTGGATTCTACTATTGTTTGTCTATGTGAGTCGTTATTTTTCAATTGTGCGTGCGTGTGTGAGGATTCCTCTACACTTGGGACTTCTTATCTTATTTTGTATGTTGCCTTGGAGAAAAGTTCCAGTTCTTCAGTGCTAAGATGAAATCTCATCCAAAACCTTAGTATGTTCAAGTCCCTCTATAGATATCATGTGATGGGCATGTGCATATTTAATTAAAGAGGCCTTAGAAGCTTTTGTTACTTTTGGGGTGAGGCCCAATGTAACTTTAGGGTCTAGCATACTAAGCCCATCAATATTATCCCTATTTCTCACTCTACTAGACTTTGCAGAATCAAATGGAAGTGCATGTGATATTGTTCTAATCCCTATTAACTTACCCATGTCAGTCCACACCCCTTTATCCAATGGATCTTGGTCAAAAACCTTCTGGGTAAAGAGGTTAGAAGCTCACCTATCTCCGACGTAGGCTCTCGCCGAAAGCTCAGCCTAAATCTGTATCATGGGGTCGTGCCCGAACTTTAAGCACCTAAACTAGGTGTTCTAGGTCTTAGGAACATCTCATGCAAGTTTCAAGAAAAATGAACACATAAAACTCACTCAAACACCTCAAGACAAACAAGCGCTACCTAAGGCACACCTTCCAAATGTGTCATGGACGTTCTTGGGCGTTTGACCTCCACACTTAACCAAACTTCACAAACTGCCTAAGAACACTAAAATAACTCATTTTGACTTCAATTTAACTCAAGAAACACTAATGAGGCTCTAGTTCACCTTAGTTCATTTTGGGCCGTTACATTTAGTGTCTAGCATACTAAGCCCATCAACATTAGCCCTAATTATCACTCCACTAGACTCTGCAGAATCACATGGGAGTGCATGTGACAGTTGTCTAATCCCTGGGTCAGTCCACACCCCTTTATGGATCTTGGTCAAAAACCTTCTGGGTAAAGAAGTTAGAAGCTCCGCTATCTCTGACATAGGCTCTCGCCGAAAGCTCAGCCCAAATCTGCATCTTGAAGATCACTTTACCATTCTCGACTTTCACCTCCATCGAAATATTATTTCTGTCGCTGTATACTCTGATTCTCGCCCATTTGAGGTGGTTCCTCAGTGTGGTCTCCTCCTTTGATTTGAGCCAGCCACATCAAATATCTCCAATGGCTTTGAATATTTTTTGTGACCAAAGATGGAGCGGTAAACCTAGAATCTTTACCCAAGTCGATTTGCGTGTACTCTTCTCTTCTACAGTGGCAACTAAAGGATTCCACCAGATTAGCTTGATTAGGGTTTTATTCCATTCCAAGATCCCTTCCATGACTTGTTCTGCTAGCTGCATCACCTTGAATTCAAAGAGAAAAAAAGTGTTGCCCATTTCATATACATGCAAGCCATATTCTTGTTTCCAGGTATTGGAGGTTCATTTCCGTACTTCTGTAAATGTGGCATCTGCATTAAATTTTCCCACCAAATGTTTCTTGAGCGCTTCACTATGATTACATATAGGTTCTTTAATGCTGATGACTCTTTTTTGCATTGTTACCTTTGCATTTTAATTTACTCCCCTCCCTTCTCTGTTTTTCCATTTAGAACTTTTGACCATCTCTGTGTAGGGAATGTTTTCATCAATAGTTTTGTATGCCTCCTATAACACCGCTAAAATGACTTAGGTGAAACTAGATCCTAACACTTTGGTTTTGATGTTTTAAAGTCCTAAAATGGGTTATAATGAGGTTAGGAGGAAGTTTTCAAAGTTTCATGAAGTTTGGAGGTCAAACGTCCAATAACGTTCATGACGTTCGAAAGTTTTTCCGTGAAACGTGCTTGAGAGTCCTAGTGTGTCTTGGCATGTTTTATGTGTTGTTTTGAGTTAAAATTGATGTGAGAGGTTCCTAAAAAGTATATGAGAGTATTTGAGGTGAAAAGTACGGGAAAAACTCCCCGAGGATAGACCAAAAGGTCCTTGAGGAGGACCCATGCCTTGGGCTAGTAAGTCGCCCAAGGCAGCCACGTTTGTTCATGGATCAAATGGGTCCGCGTCGCGGACTTGGGGTGTCCAAGAGCCAAATTTGGTCTGAGTCACTGACACAGTGCGGACTCTACTATCTCAGAATTTATTTTTGAAAATATTGCGGGAGCAGCTCCGCGTCAAGGACTTGTTTCCCGGCGATAATTCTGGAAATTTAACTTGAGTTTGACTTGGTTAAAGGGTCCTATAAGTTTAGGGGTCTTTTAGGTATTTTAGGGGCTAGTTATTGGTGGTTATTAGACCTTTTTAAACTCCAATTCACCCTTCAAATAAAAAACCTCAAGTCCAAAACAAAACCTCTCCATCTCTTTTCTCCAAAAACCTCCACTGATGAAGCTTTGAAGCTCTAAGGAAGAAGACATCTTTTTTTCAAGTTTTTCTCCATCAATCCTTGGCTTTTCATCACTCTTCCATTCAAGGAGTCAATTTCAATAATTTCAAAAGTGATCAAAAAGATGAATTCTCTTCTTTTGTGATTTGGCTATGGGTTCTTGCATAAAATGTTTTCAATCAACGAATTTATGATTGAATTGATGTTAATTTGATGATTTTGGATCAAAAACTCTATGAACCCATGCAAATCATGATTTTCTTATTTTGACTATATTATGTTAGAATCATGTGTATGATGTCCTTAATTGATGAATTTGTATTGTATTACTTTGAATTCATTGTATATTGAGATTATTGAATTGAATTGGTGATCATGGCTATGTGTAAGAGCCTTGGTATATTGAGTTTATTGATTTGGCTATGGATTGAAGTTGTGAGATTGGATTGGTGGTATGTTGACCTAACTCTCTCTATATTGTGTAGTATAGGTCTTGAGTTATGATGATGATTGGTATGGTCCACTTATGGTGGCGGTGCTTATGCGCTATACTTGTGAATTATGTGCTCTCGTCGGCATTACTTTATGAATTATGATATTATCATGTGATAACTTGATTATGTGAGTAGTGTGAAGGTCTAGATAACTTATGTGTATGGGTGGCAGCGGAACCGGGACTATCCAGAACCGTTCCCGTTCCATTCGGGTCCGGTAAATCCCGGTACGATCTGGTCCGGTCCAATTAAATTATTTTTTTTGAAATATTACTGTTTGAGAGTCATTGGGTAACGACAAGTAGGGCCACCCAACAGCTCTTCGCCCCTTTTTACTCCACATTACACCCCCTTATCCCCCCACCCCCAACTTTTTTTAATAGCTCAAAGTTTTAATAAATATATTTTAACCCTTTTTTTTACCTATAAATACCCCTAAACTTTCTTTCTTTTCACTCACAAATTCACAAAATCATCTTCAATTCTCTCAACTCTCTACTCTCTACTTCTCTACTCTCTAATTTCTTAAAATTGTTGAAATTCTGGTTTTCCTCTTTGGAAATTGGATTTGGATCTTCAAAATTCAACTTTCAACTTTCCACTTTCGGCTTTCGGCGGGTATACACGTTTACTTTTTTAAGTAGACGTTCGAAACATTCGTTCCAACTTATAATTTACATCTTTTTTTTTCAATAATTATTTATTTATTTTGCGATTGATTATTTGTTTGCATTACATTTTCGTATTATATATAATCTACTCACGTTTAATATTTGAATATGGATTCTGATAAAAATATTGTTCAAAAAGGTAAAAAAAAGTGCACTTGAGTGTGCTTAAAATATGTTGAACTTTACATCCTCCCATAATAAAAAAAATAGTAGTTCTTCAAGATCTAAAACTAAAAAATCTACTATAGTAAGAATGAATACGGAGGATTATAACATGTTAATGATACTGTTTTTAATATTGACAGTAATTATGGATTAGATCCTTATCATGAACATTTCGAAAGCTGGTTTGGTAATTTTAATGAGGATTTGCCTCAAGATAATAAACATGATAATGATATTGATGATTATATTGATACGCCTAATTTTGATAATGATGATGATGAAACTGAGCCACCTACGACTACTAGTACTCCCAGTCCTGCTCCCTTTCGTTGTCCTACTCTCGTTCCCCCTGTACATCCTAGGCCTAAGGTAGAACGTGCTAAAAAATCAGTTGTGTGGCAATTTATGACACAAAATGAAGATAAAACATAAGCTATTTGAAATAAATGTAAAAATAGATTGAATCATAAAATTGTTGAAAAACAAGGTGGGATAGGACATTTGAGTAATCATTTGATGTCATGTTGTAAAAAGGAGTTTTTGCATGCTAAAGCGGTAGCTGATGCTAAAAAGAATGGTACCCCCCTTCCTGAAACTGTAGGAGTATGTTGCTCTAACATGGTCCAAACACAATATAATCCCTAGTTTACCACGGTCATATAGTAGAGAAAAAGATCTTGAAGAATTAGCTAAAATGATTGTTCTTATGGGTTTGCCATTTAGTTTTGCTGAAAATTCCGGATTTATACATTATATTCAAATTGTGTATAATCCACATTTTAAAGGTTTTGCTAGAAATACAATTAAAAAGGCTGTATTTGATTATCAAGCACAACATTTTAAGTATCTTCGTTGTTTATTTTATTATAATGATGGTAAAATGGCTATTACTTCTGATATTGGGTCGTAGTATAAACGGTAATGATTATTTGACTGTTACTGCACATTGGATTGATGAAAATTGGAGTATGCAAAAAGGAATTTTAGGTTATAAATGTTGTCAGATGCAAAAAACAGGTTGTTATATAGCTCAAACAATTTTAGATATTTTAGAAAGCTATGGAACATGTGATAAAATAAGTAGTATCGCCTTAGATAATGCTGCAAATAATACAATTGTTGTTCAATTGCTAAAACCTTCTCTTTGCCATGTTATGGTGATGATTATCATATTAGGTGTGTTGCACACATATATAATTTGATTGTTAGAGATGGTATACAGATGTATGATAATGGTTGCACGAAAGTTGAAAATGCATGTCATTTATATTTAAATGTCAAGTTAAGTCTAGGCGTAGAGATTTTCAAAATCATTGTCTTGAATATAATCTTTCACGTAGAAAAATTCCAAAACTAGTGTCTACTAGATGGAATTTTTTTATATGAAATACTTGTAGTTGCTTATGAATATAGAAAAACCTTACAAATGGTTTAGAATGCTCATAATTCAGATATGTCATATAGACTTGATGATAGTGATTGACATGACATACATGAACTCATAGATTTTCTAAAAGTTTTTTACTTAACTACCAAAAGAATATCTGCACTTAATTATCCATCAATTTGCACCCATTTACCTGATATTTGTATGATTTCTTCTAAAATTTAAAATTTAAAAATAAACCAAGATTTGAAGAAACTATTAACAAAATGATTGAAAAATTTAAAAAATATTTTATTCCTATTCCTCAAATTTATTTAACTGGTTGTTTGTTAAACTCTCGTTACAAAGATGTAGGTGCATCTAATATGGTTGATAAAAATATATTTTAACTTGGATGTTGATAGTGAAAAAGATGAAATTCCTAGTTGTCAAGAAGTTAAAGATAGCATAAAAATTGAAACTAGAAAATTGTATGACTTATATAATTCTAATATAAATGTATCAAGTGATCAAGAACATGAATGTTCTAGGAGTAGACTTAATGAAGATAATATTTATGATTATTTAGATTTTTATCTCGTACTTTCTCACAATAATAGAAATGATTTTGATGCATATGTTAATCAAAATACAGAACCTACTGACGATGTTCTAGCATGGTGGAGAAATCGCGGCAAAGGATTTCCAGAACTTCAACCGATGGCTCGAGATGTATTAGATATTCAAGCATCTTCAGTAGCTTCGGAAGACGTTTTTAGTGCAGCAAGGTTTCAAAATGGAGAGTATAGGCATTCACTAGTAGCAGATAGCTTGGAGATATCAGTATTATTTAGATATTTGATTAATGCCGAGAGAAGAAATTTGGGTCGTGAACCACTACCGACCAATTTTCAAGGTGACGTTGATGGAATAATGCAAGATTATAGTGATGATGACATTGAAGCAGTGGAGGATTTATCTATTCAACCAATTCCCGATCATGTTACTATATAAATGTTAAATGATTTAAGAAAAGATATCTATCATAGCACCGACTATTAAATTTAAATGTTTAATTGTCTATTAGTATGAGTATGATAATTCAAGATATAATTCAAACAGAATCCTTCCTAGAAGGTGGCTGTGTAGATTAGATCTTTTAATACTCTACTAATATTTTGTAGATCAAATTGTACTATCAGATTAATATTAATATAAGTCTAGGCTATTCGCCTTAAGTTTTTTAATTATTGTCTTAAATTTAATTTTTACTTTTCTGAAATTTAAACTTTATAGTTTTTAAAGTTTGAAATTTAAACTTTTATAACCTCAAAGTTTGAATTTTAAATATTCAAACATTTAAAGTTTGAAATTTAAATTTTCAAACTTTTAAAGTTAAAATTTTAAACTAAAAATATAAAATTTTAAATTTATATAATATAAATTATATTCAAAGTTAACTAATATTTAAATTATATATTTATAATTTGAAATTTTGAATTTTACAAACTTTAAAGTTTTACAAACTTTCAAACTTTGAAGTTTATAAAGTATAAATAATTAACTTTAAAAGTTTGAAAAGTATAAGTTTTTAACTTTTATAAACAATAATTTTTAATTGTTTAAATTTTTTAATTGATTTTAATAATTTTTTAAAAATTAAATCACGCCCAGTCCCGGAATCCGGTCTGATTTCGTACCGATTCACTGGCAGACCGAGATGGATACAGGTATAAAATACCGGAACTACTGCTTCTGGTCCGTCCCAGTTCCAATACGGTTTCGGTTGGTGGTTCCTGGTTCTGTGCCGGTTCCGATTAATATCGGTCCGGCAGTCCCGATTCTGGACCTGCTGCCACCCTTACTTATGTGTATATGTGAAGTCAAAACATGAGTTCTTCTAAAGGATGCTATGTGATCATGATAGGCTAGATTGTTGCCTTGTATGTATATGTTGGATGTTGAAATGTGAATCCTCTTAGTTGACTATATGAACCTTATGATGAGTCAAGTTGATGATTCTATAGAAGTGTGTACGATGACTAGCAAGTATGTCTAGTTGTTCCTATGTGCTTCTTGAATGAGATGTTATATGTGATAATGTAAAGTGAAGTGTGTCTTGTCTAGGTAGACTTATGTCCCTTGCTTAATACATTAACGAATATGAATCCTTGACTTAGTAGGTTTGAACACCCTTGGTCATGAATGTGTATGTACAAAATGAATATGATCTTGAATATAGCAAATAAGGTCATTTATGTGGAACCTTTTAGAATGAAGGTTATGATATCCTTGAAGTTGAAAGTCGTAATGGTATCCTTCTTGTGTGAATGGTGGACTTGGGGGTTGATTGGCTGGAGCGGCATGAAATCATCCTTAGAAAAATCATTGAGCTATCCTCTTAACCATTGTAAGGCAACTCTAGGGGACCTCTTTGGTAAGGTGTTATGATTTGGTTGTGAACTCGATATGGAACCTCTTCATATACTTCTTTATTGAACTACTATATGAGAACAAACACTAGCACCAAGTGAGTATGCTTGGAAAGTAGCTCTATTTGAAATATGAGAATAGAGAATAAAGAAACCATCGATATTCCTTAACCATGTGCCTATATGGGATATGTCCAAGTTCTACCACTGGCAAGTAGAACACCCTCCATCGGAGTAACTCCGGATTCCATGCCTAGCTACCATGGTCTATGTCGGTTATTGCATATTCTCATCATATGGATACCCACTAGTGTTGGAGAAGTTCTATGAAGTTTAGGTGGTGGTATGGGACGCTATCTAGACATTGCACGATTAGGCTTTGAAGATGTTAATGAGTGAGTCCCTAGGTCTTCTTCAAGACCACTATGTGAATATCCTTAAGTGTTGAATGTCTTCTAAATGACTTAATGAATTTGATGAGTTAAGTAAAGGTATGTTAATTAAAAAGGTATGTATCTAGGGTAGCTTTGAGGATTGTCTAGGTAGGCTTGCAGAGGGTGTATGGGCGTTCTCTTCTTGTCTTACTTAGGTGAGTCTTAGAGTAATTCTAGGTAGAATGTTTGATTAATGAAATGGGAATAATCTTATCTTAGGTAGTCTAAAGGATCTCTTTGGTGTGTGTGAAGGGATTATATGAGCGGTCGCTTCATAACTCACTCAAGTGAACCTTAGAATCACCTTTGGTATGAGGGTCTCATGTTATATGTTTTGATTTGTTCTTAATGTTCTCTTGTGATATGTGGCTTATATGTGAAGTTGGTGTGATATGTGGTTCTATATATTAGGATATGAAGTTTTACTCAAAAAGATCATATTTGATACAAATGTCTGTTTCTCATGATTTTATGCATTATGTCATACTTAGTATATGTGTTTATACTAATTTCATATCTTTTGTCTATCTCTAAAGGTGTGGCTAGCAGGTGAGAGGTGTTTTGAAGCAAGCTTGGAATCTATTAACCGTTCAAGCAAAGTTGAAGTATGTCCTCACTTGACTCGAGGGTATAACTATCTTTAGACTTCTTTTATTTCAAGTATTGTAATAGACTAAGTAATTCTATATTTCGTATTGTATGGGCCGTGTTCCAAGTATTCTTGAGTCTAAGATTGACACATGTTGAGACTTAATATTTTCCTATGGTTTTATATGAAAGATGTTTTAAGATATTTCATGTGAAAAATTTTAATTCCGCATTACTTTTCGTACATGTATGCAATGAATGATGTCTAAGGGCTTGTACAATACCTCCGAGAGTTCAAGTACACTGTGTATCGACTGAAGAGTGTCATAACTTCTAGGGGTACTTTGGGTCGTTACACCTCCAGGTTGTTTGTGGTCTTGTAAGCACTTATAAACCTTGCCACCTTCTCTGCGATGTCAGCCCACCCTGAATTGCAGGTCAGTTCTGGGATGATGATAACTAATCTTCTTATGCCCCTTACACTTATCAAACTGATGTACCTCCCATACTTATTATAGTTAAGAGCACCAAAGATCTCAAATAAATCATCTGTTTTCCTCCACATACGGACTGAGTTCCCTTTAGTTTGGGAAGCCTCCTTAAGAACTATTACTATCCATTCCATGGATCCTTTGTTGAAAGTTGTCCTCGTGACTGCTTTCCTGCTTCTCTTTGTCCACTCGAACCATATACCAGAGGTTGCTAATATCCTTTCTATATCGAACAATTTGAAACCAACCGCAAATAAATGATGTTATCCATATCGACTGAAAATAAACTTCCTAGATCCTGTGTTTACTCCTCTTGATTAAATGTTAAGGCAAAAGAAAGAATTGAAAAGAAGAGAAACACTATGAATAAGAAGATAGATGGAGAAAGGGGAAGAAAGTTGGTGGTTCTCAGGTGACCCACTGGAAAAAGTGTTTCTCTCCTAGGAACTGTGTCTGAGAGCATTTTTGTATGACAACAAAAGATTAAATAATATTTGCATGTATTTGTTTTTTTTTTTGTTGAGAAACGGTAAACAAGTTTGCCTGTTTTTGTTTTGTGACATGCTTGCCCACACTTAGTGCAATCTTAGTGATATATAAAAACAATTTAGCTCTGTTGGGAGATTGTCTAACTGATAATCATTACTATGAGTTACGTGATGATACAACGTCTTGTCCACGTTGCCAGAACTATTTTATACCTTGCCGGGTGTAAAACACCTCAACTAAGTGGATCCATTAAGTTATGCTTAAAAGTAATAAGGAATCATCTAAAAATTATGATAACTTACCCATGACGGTATACATGGTTTATGAGGATTTTGAATTGTCTGAACTCATCCCTATATCGATTCTCAATACTAAAATTCACTGTTGAAGAAATTATCACCATTTTCCGAGGCCTCCCTTGCATATAAGATGAATTTTATTTTTAGATTATTATTTCTATCAGTTATTTTGGTTAATATTTATCCATTACTAATACTTTTATTAAATGTCTCATAGGTACTCAGAGTTGCTTCCCGAAAAAGTTATTTGAATGAAGTTCGAATAATATTTTTATTCATTATTATGCATATCTAGACATTCCATATTATTGTTCTATTTTGTTGTTTGTATATATTTCAAGTCTATTATACTTGTGCAATATTTTTATTTCCTCTTTAATTAAAAAAATGAGTTTAGTCGGGACACACATTTGTGGATTCTAAAAGGTACTAATATCTTTTCTTCGAAATTACTTGAACCCTTACCTAGAATATATTGATTCGTAGGTCATTTTAATTACTTAATTGATTTCCTAATTATCTAAAATTAGATGGAAACCCCTAAATAGTTTTTAAAGTTCTTTTTAAACTAATTAAATTGATTATATGATTATGGGTCAGCACAACATTGCGCCTTATTTGAAAAAAAATAGGATTGCCAACATAATGAACTATTTTTATAAATAAGGTGCAATGTCATGTAGACTAAAAAAATCAATGATTCAATTTAATTTAGTTTGAAAAGATTTGTTTTAGGAAATCTTTAGGAGTTGCCACCTAATTTTAAGATAACTAGAAAACCAATTAATCAATTAACAAAAATTATGTACGAAATCAATAAATTCTATGTAAGGGTTCAATGATTCTGAAAGGAAGTTATTAGCACCCTTCAAAATCCACAATTGTGGGTCTCGATTGATCATTCTTTTTAAATTGAAGAGGAGATAAAATTAATGTACAAGTATAATAAACAAAAACTAATTATAAATGATAAAGTAAAACATTAATATGAGAAATGGCCTAGTGTTTACCTATCGTCAAATATATACACAAGAATAAATCAAAAAATATTACTAGAACTTCATTCAAATTCCCCGTGAAGTAATTTTGGGTACTACAAAGACACTTAGTAAAAGTATTAGTAATAGATAATACTAATCAAAATAAATACAATAAATAATAACTCAAAAATAAAGCCCGTCTAATGAAGACAGGAGGCCTTAAAAATCAATAAAATTTTCATCGGCTAATTTTAACTTATAACCTTTATAATGGGAAAATTAGTAAAATAGTCAAAAAAAATAACATATTTAGTAAAAATATTCATACTTTATAAATATTAGCAATAATATCAAAAATAACATATTTAGTAATAATATTCATACTTTTTTTCTCTCTCATGTTTATCTTTTCGGATTTTCCTCCAACATTCAAGTTGCAAATATCTTTCTGTCATGTATTTTGGTTGTTTTTTTAATCCAAAATTGTATCAACAAGAATTCCTTTGATTAAGGTATCTCTAATCTTTATCGTATTTTCATATTTCTTTTCTAATTTTGTTTTTGTTTAAATCTTAAAAAAATATTGTTTGTATTTTTCAATCTCCGTTATGATTTACTCTCCAATGGCTGGATTCAAGAGGCTTACTAGAGGCATTCATCTTAATCAACCAACTTCTGGTGATTTTTCATCCTTTAATTTATTTATTACTTAACAAATAGTGTATAATGTAAGATTCACTGCTAAAATGAGGGAAGAACGAGGGTAAGAACATTTACAAGACTCATTAGTGTGCAAAACCTTCCTCAAATTCAGAAGGCAAATGTAGAATCTTTGTCTACTCGTGAGGATCTTGAAAAAGACGACGAAGATCGGATAGTTGNTGCTGAATCCAAGAGGTTTACTAGAGGTATTCATCTTAATCAACCAATTTCTGGTGATTTTTCATCCTTTAATTTATTTATTACTTAACAAATAGTGTATAATGTATGACCCGCTGCTAAAATGAGGGAAGAAAGAGGGTAAGAACATTTACATCCTTTATATTAGTTTGTTTTGTATTTATAGTTCTTTTTTAGAATTTGGTATGCTTTCTTAATTTGTNGTGGTATGCTTTCTCAATTTGTATTCAAATCACTATGCATACTATCAATATTTGTATTTATTAAAAAATTCATGTTGCATGGTTTATGAATCTTGTATTTGTCCCTAATTTGTATTCATCCAAATGTACGTCAACTAGTTATTTGTTTTATTTATAAGAAAAATAACTTTCTATTAGTTTATTTGTATTCGAATACAAATATAAATAATAGACATATTGGAATGAATACGACTTAGAAAAGGAAACAAGATTTTGAAAATAAAAATAAATACATAGAAAAAAATATATAAAAACAAGTGTATTTCTTAAATAGCTACATTTTATTTGATATATATATTGGAATGAATACAAACTAATAAAGAAATACAAGCTTCATTATACAAAATACAACATGAAAACTAGAATGGATACTAATACAAACGGTATAACATATTGGAATAAATATATTTAAGCAAGAATACAAAATTTTAAAAAATAAAACAAATACAATGTGAGAAAAGTATGCCAAATACAGATAAAACTATAGGTGTTCAAGTTTCTAAATTAAAAAAAATTAAATTTAATAGATTAAGCTATAATGTATTATCATAAAGTATCATAATAATAATTAGTCAGAATGAGATATTATATTTTTTTATTATGATTTTTATAACAATAATTAGTGAAAAAATTGATATTGAAATTTTATAGATATGGTACTTCATTAATTTCATGATTTTTATAACAATAATTAGTGAAAATTGGATATTTATTTTGATTAATAAAAGTGTTTAGAAACAAAAAAAAAGATTAAGAAAATTGGATATTGAATTTTTTAGAACAATAGAGAAAAAAAGGGTTTTTTATAACATGATGAAAAAAAAGAGATGAAAGTTGGTGTATTTTGATAAATTGTAACTTATGAGACTTTTAACATTTGTTCCTTTTTAAAAATAATTATCTCCCCTAAATTCCTCTCAATCTGTTATATAAAAATTATATTTTTTAAAAATAAAACAAATAATAAGAACATAAACAAGATACTTAACAAACTTAAATTTTGATATTTTTACTAAATACTGAAAGTGTTGTTAATCAAGTTAAAATATTGATATTTTAAAAAAATTCTCATTTATAATGTCTACAAACTTGAACTAAAATTTTTATCTTTTAAAAATGGAAGACCTCAAAAATTGAAGGGAATTTTTTTTTCATTGACCAAAAATATGATAATTGCTTATAATTAATTTGATATGAATATAAAGGCAAACATGCTTTCGGCCAGAGTTACATCCTTTCAGCCAGATCTGAAATAAGATAAAAGACTACTTGAAATGCAAATAATTTAGAGGGAAAAAGAGCAAAAATAATAATAATAAAAAAGTATTTATTTTAATCAGATTTGAAAGTGAGAGCTCGTTACCATTTCAGGTGATGTCGTCGATGGTATTAGTTTACTTCGTTGTTGTGTGCTGATTTGCTTTGATTTGTGGTCAGTTCTGATTCGCTTCTTTGAGCTCGCCGATTCGTCGGAGTTCGTGGCTTCTTATTGCTGGTATGTTGGAGAAGAAGAGAAGGAAATGAGTTGTTCGGTTGTTGTTTGTTGTGGTTTCACCAGAGCGAAGTGGGGATGGAATTGTTTGATGGTTGTCTTAGTGTGGTTCTCTAGCGGTGGATGGTGGTGGCACTTTGAGATTAATAGGAGGAGAAAGATTAGGGTTCTACCCAATTTAAAAATTAGTCCTAAAAACATAAAGACGATCCACCTTATTTTGAGACCAAGTAAAAGGATTATATAGATAATTTAAAATTACTTTTTCTATAAAATTATAAATAATTAAATATCGGTTATGAAATTCTTTATTTATATTTCCATGTATTTTTAGAATACGTTAAAAATATTAAAACAAAAAAGACCTTCGCCTAGGAAGCATGCATGTCGATCAACACATGTGTGCTTCTGGCCTCTTATACATAGTACTAAATATGTGATTCGTAATTAGCACATATTCAATAGTATTATTTACTTTATCTAAATTTATGTGGTACAAATAAAAAGTGTCATCAAATTTTGATATGATCTTAAAAATATTTTAATTATTAATAATGTAATTTAATATACTTTTTATGGGATTTTCAAGTAATGTGTATCTCTCCATGATAGAATTTTGGACTCAATCATTTATTTATCTTTTAAAGAAATTCAGCAATTAATTGTTGTAATTACAATATATTTTTCTAATGTAATTTCAAATGAAATATGTTACTCCTTTGTAGGGCTGGCAAGGGGACGGGGAAGGGGACTGGGGGACGGGACGAAGGGGGACGGGACGTGACGGGTGACGGGGAGAGGGGATTTGACACGGGACCGGGATTGGGGGGACCGGGATTGGGGGGACAAAAATAGGTCCCATCCCGTCCCACTATATATACGGGATGGGATGGGATTTGGGGGGACGGGACGGGACGGGACGGGACGGAACGGGATAGCATGGGACGGGGGATTCTTTTTTTTAAATATTTATATATTTTTATTGAAATGATACGTCTTTAGCTAATAAATTTTAAATTTAATTTTTGATTTTCAAATATCAAAATAAATTTTCTAATTTAAAGTTTCAATTTTCAAATTTTAAGATTCATTTTTCAAATTTCAAGTTTCAACTTTAAAGTTTTAAATTTCAAATTTGAGAAGTTTAAATTTGTAATTTAAATATTTTAAAGTAATGTAAATTGTAAACTTTAAATTAAGTATTTTAAAATTAGTTTAGTACTTTAGTATATATATTTAATTGTATATATTAAAATTAAAATTCAAAACAATAATTGTATAAAAAAAACTTGAACAAAAGTTAAAACCTTCAAATTTATTCAATAGAACTTATAAGTTACAACTTACAATTAACAAATATTAGTGGAGTAACTAATCTACGCAGCCACCTTCTAGGAAGGGTTCTGTTTCAATAAGTTCTCATACGTAAAACTAATATTTGTTACAGATATTAGATGAGTAACTAATTTTACGCAGCCACCTTCTAGGAAGGGTTCTGTTTCAATTAGTTCTCGAATGTAATCTAATAATATCTGTTTTCTCCTTTAAAATTTAATTCTAATTGTCGCATAATATCGATGGTGATATCCTACAGTGTTGGCAAACTTGTTAGAAATTCTTGTGCCTCTAATTCATTATCACTGCATTCAATACAAGATTTGATCCAAGTTGCTTGTTTTTTACTTAACTTTGGCAAATTGTTATTCCTCCTTTCGGCATTGCACCAGTCTCTAAATAAAACTGTTGTTTCCAAACTGTCTTCCGCCAATG
>NC_028646.1:47119106-47141832 GCF_001406875.1 Solanum pennellii | reverse complement strand
GGGGGGGATCCCGCGAACCGGCCGGTTCAACCGGGCCGGGACCGGGCCGGGTCGACCGGGACGCAGGGGTGAACCGGCCCCTGACCGGTCCCCTCAACCCCCATCCCTTAATCCCCTTAAACCCTGGGGGATGGGCCGGGTTCGGGACGGGTCGGGGCGGGACGCGGGCCGGGGCGGGCCAACCCGGTCCCCCTGCCAGCCCTACTCCTTTGTACTTTTATGTTATTTTTGAATAATACATATTACTTCGTCTGTCCCATTACCTCTTCTCTCAAGCCTGATGAATGGGAAATGACGCTCCATTATATGTGAAATCAATAAAATTTCTGAATTCAACCAAATTTTTTGTATATTTTTGAAATATTCTAAATTATTAATTGTCGTTATTTAAAATAGCTCATGCAATTTTAAATATGTAAAAGACTAAAAAAAATAACACAAATTAAAACAAAGAAACACCAGAAAAAATTACTGAACTACTTTTACCAAAGCAAGCATGTTAATTTGTTGTCTGCTTTGGTACTCGTAAGTCTAAACTTTGTGATGACAAGCAATCGTGACAATGAAACAAAGGTGAAGCACATCAACTGTCTCTTATTTTCGAATTATATTTGCTACTTCCTCTGTCCCATTTTATATGGTATCGATAGAATTTTCTGAGTCGGTCAATGTTAACCTTCTTATGTAAACAACAGTCACCAGCTTATATATACAATCATACACATACAGTATAGGTTTGCCTTGACCATTATCATGATTACACCAAGAAATGTTTTGCTTACAAAAGCAAGTATTTATGCAAATTACACAAAATTCAATCCTCAAGAATCTAATCTATTAGTAGAAAAAAAATCAACAGATAATTACCACACAAGCTGAATGAACAACTTGAAAATTACAAACAAGGGGCAAGGGATCGTACATGTATAAATACACATACAGTTGAATCTCATTCTTACAACTACAGAGTTTTAACTTCTGCACACTAGTCATCATTCACTTACCCCTTAAATCGGACAACGATGCATGAGATATCATCTTTACTTTCTCTAGTTAACGCTTCGATGGCTAATTGCTTGGATGCCTTCTGTGGGTCCTTAACCTTCTTCGCGATGTCAACTGCTTCTTGATTAGACATTACCTGAAATATCACCAATTATCAATTAGAGAAAGAAAAGATTGCAATAAGGGAAAGAAAGCAACTGAATATTGGAGCAAAGGGCACCTTCCATAGGCCATCACTTGCAAGGATAAGAAGATCTGTATCTCCATCAACATCAATGGTTCTTACATCAGGATCAGAGCGCAGGTGTGATTTCAGGTTCTTGTCTCCAAAAGCGCGAGATACAGCTAGTTGACCATTCACCCTAGCAACATCTCCTGAGATAATATGCATTTTAACAGGCATGTAGAAACATATTCCAAAATACAGTAATATTACGTAAAGTGCCACGTCTAGATCACATCTGCATAGTTTGGCACACTGAGGACAGCAGCGTAAATTCTAAATCTACATAAGAATAGGTTTGTTTGGTGCAAGAAGACCCTCGAATTCTTGCATGGAAAAAGATTCTTCTATGTAACTTTTTCCCATCAAATTTATTTTTTTTCTCTAAATAAATGAAGGTTGATTCCATGGTGAGGTACGAATAGCCAACAACAGATCTAACACAGACACCCTATACATAGAATGTCGGACTGCCAATCAACAAAAACCTAAAGAGTGTCTGTATAATTGTTAACTCAAGAGGTCAATAAAAATATTATGAACTAGCACATCTTTACAGCATGTTGTTTATAAAGCTGTCAACTCCTACTAAATTAAGAATGACATGAAAACATGTGCTTGTGAGGATTTTAATGCATAAAATTCAATTTATCCTAGTTAAACTCATAAAACAATCACATCAATATTTAACACAGCAGTGTTCCAAGTTCCCAATACTACTAGTTCCTATTGCTTCTAGACACTGCTAGTGGAGTCCATCCAACAAGATAACTTGACCTAATTAGGGGTTTCATTAATGGGTTTGTAACTGTAGAATCAGTTGTAAGTGAATATGTCAGTGGATTTTTCATGTTTACACCATGAGATATATAGAAGAAGATGCACGACACATGATGTTGCTCCGCTAGCACTTATGTGGACCATATGGAAACAGAGAACAAGAGAGTTTTTGATGGGGTAGAGAAGGACTACACAATTAAGGCATGTCCTCGTATCCTTTATTGCTTTTGGTGCACTCGTGAGGTTCCTATATGTATACAAGATTGGGCATTGTTTGTAGGAAACCGCATCTCTTTGCAAGGCTTTTTCTTTTTGATATACTACTTGTCTATGGATGCTTTTTGTCCATGATGTATAGGTTTTTTAGCTTTTTGAAACTAAACAAAAAAAGCTTGTCCACAATTTGGGATCAGAAAAAGCTCTACTTACAACAAAAATTCCGAGTTGGTTATATGAATCCTCATTGGTCATGTTGCTTTATTTAAACTCATATCAGACCAACATTAAACAAAATAAGTTCTCTACATTTTCTAACTATGTATAAATCTCTGGCAGCTAATGGACTCCTAAAATTATAGGACCAAAAAAGTAAATGACTAAAGCGTAACCCCAATTAAAAATCCTTACAAGTTCGACAAAGTTAAACACTTCTCTTTTCCATAAGATAACAATTACACCAAGATGTATTAGACTCTTTGTCCACTGGCCCCAGAGATGTGGAACAAATCATCACATCATATAGTCAGGTGAGAGAAGTTGAACTAAATCTCACAATATCTATTAGAATCAAGAACATATAATATACTGATAACTGAATAATGGGTCACTTACCAACAGACAATAAAATTGTGCCTTTTCCGTTGTTAATGATAATTGAAGAAGAGAATATCATGTAAGATGAGAAAATGATGGAATGAAGAAAATGTAGTACTTAAATCATTATGTTACTTATTTAAATGGTCATCCAATTAATGGGGAAAAAAGCAGCAATATTATTTGGTGAAAGAAAATACTTATTCAAGTAAATATTACTCACTTGGCACACGGTTACTAAAGAAACAAAGGAAGACTTTGCAAGTGTTCGTAAGTTGGATGACCATTAGAGAAATACGAAAGTTAAATGGGTAACATGGATGCCACATCATCTTTCCGGCACTGGAAGATGCTTTTTCTGGATGAAATGAATTTCTAAGGAGGTCGGTCAAGTTGAAGTAATTTGAAAGTGACTTGGATGACCATTTAAGTAATTAACTCGCAATTGATTATGTCTTCCGTTCTCAATTTGGTTAGAAGATAAACAAAATAGAGGAGAAACTAATAACAGAACTACTACATTAATAGTAATAAGCCATCGCATGTGGATAAGCACCTGGCATTTTTGTGACAAAGCCACCTTTGTTCTCAATGCTTCCCCGCTCTGTGTGTGGTTCATGATCAATGCTCATTTGTATCGCCTTCCCCCTCTTTGAAAGCACTGCTCTGGAATCTCCAACATTTGCTATCCATAGCTTTCGCCCATTTATAAGTATTGCAGTCACTGCAGTCGACCCTCCTTGTCCTAGATCAGGATTATGTGAGAGAATAGCCTGATCTGTTCTCTCGTAAGCTTGTAAGATTGAGCTATGAGGGTCGGTCCAAAAATCCTCCTGGAAAATTCAAATCCATATGGTAAGAGTAACTAAAAGCAACACCACCCCCACCCAAAAATAACTACATGCAGATGAAAAAGAATAAAATAGTCCAAGATTAGGTAAATCATGCATTTGATATTAAATGGACTTCCCAAGACTGGTTAATGTATGTGCATTAGGATTTGGCACTCCAAGACAATTGTTATATTCTTTCAAAAGATCAGAATGTAATTTGGCCTTATACCCGTATAGCTGATTCAATCAACATCTCTACTGTCACAGTCATTCGATCTCTAAAAAGTATTAGAGCTTCTCTTTTTAGAGACTAACGGAACACCTATTTGGAATGACAAGTCTGACCTAATGCTCAGCTAAAACACCAGTAACATTGCATGACCAAACCAACATCCACCAGGTTACGAATAGGAGGATGGAGGAGCATGACAATCTTTACCAAAGATATGATTCAATAAAATGGAGACTGGGTAAATATTTTTTGCCATCAAATAAAGGCTTGATAGAAGAAACAAAAAAGCCAAGAATCTGTCACAAGCAGTTACATGTGCTGAGAAAGTCTCCAAATCCAGAAATCATCACCTCTTTTAAGATATTGGAGAACAAATGCTTCTGTAAATAGGCAGCCACATTGTCTCCTGAATGCCCATCATAAATAGCAAAAAGTCCTAGTTCCCCTTTGCGCAACTGCATGAATTTAGCAACATGATAATCCTCCATTGGATGATTTGCTTTCCCCTTAACCAGGGTGAACCCATACTTCGCAGGCCCTTGATGGCTTCTTCCTTTGCCACCTGATGACCGTCCTCCTGCAAGCTAATGGATAAAAGAAACTTCAACTGAGGGTTGATATAAATCTATACAAAGTGGTCGCGCCAGAAACCAAGAACTGAGACAAAAATAACAAAAAGATAAAGTTTTATAGAACAACAGATATCCTATCGATATTAAGTCAACAATTCTAAAAAACCATGCATTCAAATTTCAAGAAAGAACCAACAGAAGATACACTATGTATGAAACATCAACAGTATCACTGTAAGGGAGGGGATGTAAAGGATAATAAATATAACAACCTTGAATAAAAATGATATCCTCCCTCCACCATTTTGTATGATTATCGTTTTGAAACTAATTTCAATTTACCCAATAGTTTTGAGAACTTATTTAGACTTAAGACTACATTATTAACTTTAATTATAATAAAGGTTATTTAACAAGTTGTTCATTGGAAAATTTAAACCAGACTAAAATCATATGATTTACCTTCAAAACGACAGGTTCTGTCCTACAAATTAGAAACAGTGAGCAGGATGCCACTCTATCTTCATTAGAAATACTAGGATCAATATATACTGACCCACGATTTCATGGAGTGAGTGTTGTTAACAAAATATATATGCAAGCAGGGGCCAACCAGGGTTAAAGCTAGAAATTTAAAAGGTTAGGTCAGGAGGCAATGAAGAAGGAAAACCCACCTGCTTAAGATTTAAAGGTTTAAAGGAAGTATATGTTAAAGCTGGGCGAAGCAACATCCGCTCGATCCTAACATGGCTTGGTTCCCACAGCAAACATCAAAAGGTAGAAAACAATTTGAAAGAGAACAACCTTAAACCAAATTACTCCATCCTGTAATTCTCGGGCTTCAGAATCATTACAACAAAGTAATCCATAATAGCAACAACGAATAGCAAGAGATCATCCTAGACTATAGAAACCAAAGGAAATCAATGGCTTTCGCCGAGGACAAATATTGATTGCATCAAATAATCATCATTTCTACTGTCCCCATTCTAAGGTAAAACCAAATATAATCCTTGATAAAGCTTGTTTTTTCTTATTTTTGATAACCTTAGTGCCAGGACCAGCTCGTGTGCACCTCAACCACCTCCCACCTCCCACCTACAACACTAGAACAAATTGTTAGGTAACACTGTCCAATAACTCTAGAACAAATTGGAGAAAAATCATCTAGTGTTTTAATCTCGGGTAGGATTTGAATTTGAAACCTCGTGATGTTCAACCCACTTAATTGACCACTAGCACCACACCCTTGGGTGCAAGGTTCGATAAATGATCTTTGATAATCTTGTTATTCCTCAAAGAAAAAAACAATCAACCCACATAATTAAGCTAAGCCATAAAAAAAATCAAAATTTAGCAGTCAAGTAATTAAAAAACATCATGAAAAGAAGTCAACAAGAGGATTATTGAAAAGTAGGCATGAAAGTGAATAAGAGAAGAAATAGTGATTAAGGGCTGACCTGAGAATTAGCAGAACTGAAGCAGCATAAGTTATCCATAAAAAGTAACTACTCCTCTACTAATTAACATCAATTTTATATAATCCCTAAAACAGACAACCTGCCTGTACCAAAAGCATCAAATAGAGAATCTTGATCATCATCAAAACAATCAATTTTACAAATTCATCAAAAAAAAAAATTAAAAAGAAGAATCGACTTACAGTATTACCAAAGTGTTTAATGATATGGGTATGCCTACTAGTTGACTTTTCTGTTGATTAAACAAAGTGTTTGTATGGAGGTTGTGTTTTCGTCGTTGAAGAACAAGGTCTTCGATTCCCTTGGGTTTGGGTATGTCTTTCCCAAATTTGACTTTGTCTTCTACTATCTTTATTTATTGCTTTTTTTATTTATTTCTATTCATACGTGTTACAAATTTGATTAAATTCAAATTCCGTATATCACTTGTTTAAAAATAAAAATTCAAATAAAATTTTTTCAAACTAAAGCTCAACAGAATAAAATCATTTTACAATCAATCCATATATTTATTGTTGTTGTAATGTAATATAATATTACATCCTCCAGCAATATACGCTTTTAATTTGATCCATGTACTTCAACCATCTTGAAATATCTTTTAAAAAAGTAATATCTTTTAAAAAAGTTATTTGAAAATAATTTTAAATTTAGAAATACCTAAAAACTTTTTTTTTCTTTCTTCACAAATTTTATTCTATATTTGTTAAACATAAAAATGACTCCGTTTAAATTATAGCGGAAAAGTACACCAAACAACCATATATTATTTATAAAAATTGTAATCAAACTCAAATCTAACTTTAAAAATTTCAAATAAAATGAAATTTTTTTTTTATAATAGTTTGTTGTAGTAGCTCGTATATGAAGCTTAATTTAAGATATTATGCGACTATCATTTTCAGACATTATTCTTTTTAGTAAATCTGAAAGTACATTTCAAATAAATTAAAGTTAATCTAAATTATATTTTTTTTTAAAAAAATTAAAAACTAAAATATTATTTGTAAAAAAATTGATCAAAAACAACTTCTAACTCCATTTTAAAAAATTTCAAAGAAAATTAAAAATAGTTGTCTTTCATGACCAAATGCCCATTTCATTCTTTTAATTCATACGTATAATTAATTCTTTATAATCATCTAATTTTCGTAATCCACTTTATCAACTAATTCAGCATGCGTTATCGTCATGTGATTAGGGGGTTTAAATTTAAAGTTTTTATTTGGAATCAACATTAAGACATTTGAGTTAAATTTCAAATCCCCTAAAATTAGGGTTTCAATTTTGAATTTGTGATTTTACTATTTAAATAAATCAGATTTGACTAATATGTTTATATTATGTAGAAAAAAATATAATTTTAAATTTTACCAAAAAAAATCATGCTAGATGTGAAGAAATCAGTTATTTCATGTGAGAAAATTACACATTATATTAAATAATGACTAATTGTTATGATATTTGATTTATTGAATTAGTGAATCTTGTAAAATTTGATATATTTAAAAATTCATAATAGTATATACTTGCAAGCATTTATTTATAATTGAATATGGCGATACATAATTTATTAATGTCATAGGATATTTTGATAACTTATTTAAGAACTATAAGCTGTTCATATGGAAAGATGGTATAAGAGTTTGATAAGTTTTGATAATTGTCAAAGTTTATAAAGTTTTCATGTTTATGACAAAAAAGTATAACTTTTGAATTCTAAATTACATATCCAAATAAATTCCAACCAAACGGGCCCTTAATTTTGTTTTAATTCCAAGGGACAAATTCAAAATGGAGAGGTCATTTTGTAGAATTTTAACTAATCATGATATTGAGTTGAGCTAAAATTGATTTTGTTGATTAACAATTAACATTAAAAAACAAGGTTCCTTTAATTATATGTTGTAATAAATTTTTAACCTATGTAGAATTGTTTCAACAATTTTTTGGTAGATGAATTTGTGTTCACCAAGATTCAATTTGTGAAAATTAAACACTTTCAAGAAGAAAAGACGTGTGAAGTAGAACTTGTTTAAGGAAATCAAGTCTAGTTAGGATTGATTTTGAAGCAACATTTATAGGTGTATTTTGACCCATCTTTCCGTAGATAAAAAATATTTATGTTATAATTGGAACTCATATTGTTCTTTACGCAATTGCTGAGATTTTTTCACCCCAAATAGTAATCACAATAAAAAAAAAAAAAGAAGAAGGTAATTTGAAAATTTCAAACTGCACAACTAAATAGCTTGGTAACATGATAATGATTTTAGTCTTTAGTTATTAAGTCTTGAATTTTCTTTTCTTATTAATTTATTTATTATTTACAAGCAAATAAAATGAGCACTGTTGTAAGCATACATGTTGATATCATTAGCTAAGGACTCTTCTATAAGTACTAGATGTCTAATGCCTATGCTGCGCACAGACCCAATACACAATTTGAATTAATTTTTAAATGTTCGGATGAAAATTACAGAGATGTGAAAGAAAATTATGAACTTATTTCTTGTGTTGGTAAATGTGGCAATCAGACATTATCAAGGTAAACATGTAAATTTTCTAAAGGAACATTAAAGAAAAATCTAATCAAACAACTATACTACTTAACTGGTATACCGTGGTGCAAAATATACTTTAATCTTGTTTAGATGAAATTTAAAATCTGATAGATGTGTTTGTTAACCCAAAACGGGGCCTTACTCCAATACATTATTTCCTCTATCCAGACGTCTCTCCATTATTTGGCTTTTATATAGATGGAACAAAAAACAGTTACACTGTAAGTACGTATACTTGTGTAAATGACTGACATATATCGTTGGACCAAATTTTAGTGAAACCAACAGGTTCAATGAGAAAATGGCTTGATAATTGCAGGAATACTTCCCCAAAAATTTCAAAGAGCATTTGAAGCTATAATTTTATATGCTCAAAGCCAAAACATGAAGAAATTCTCTTTCCATAAACTCTAAAAGATTATACATGTAGCACCTTGACACTAATAAAACAGATGGAACTATACATACATATCAACATACAATATTACATATCCGGTATAATTCCACTTGTGTATATAGTGAGGCTAAGATGTGCATAAACCAGTGGGTCTGAGGAGGATAATATGTATGTAAACCTTAATCTTAACTCAGTGGGTAAATATATTATTTCCGATAGAGTGTAAAATAAGTTTCTATCACATCAAGAGATTGATGTACGTATACCGGTATTATATCAAAGGAACTTTCTGTGCTGATTCCTAGCAAGAAAAGATTCTTACTGAATTACTGTGAAACAGTGAAATCGCAATAGTTTGTCAATCATAACTTCTCAGATAAATTATAAATTCTAGATAATTTGCTTACACGTTCATTACAACAGTCATAAAGAAACCAGTGAATACATGTGTTGTGAAAAATGAACAATGATATTCATCTAATAGTTATATGGTTTAGTTGAATTCATTATTGTTTTCCTAAACAGATGGTATATCATTTGAGACTTTGAGGGACGAGTACATGTATATAAATAGAGAAGACAACAATTTTCTATATTTAAACTTAACTTGAATGAAGGTCTAGAACAGAAAAGAAAAAGGGTGAAGAATAGTAAACGGATTGCTCAGAAAACGGAATACAAATAGAATGAAAACTAAAAGAAAAAGACGGGAAACTTTAATTAAATTATGAGATTTACGATGAATATTCAGATAAACACCAAAATATAGTACATAGTTCATGTTGAGATATATCATGAAGCGCCTTTCAAAGTTCCAAATTTTCAAAAAAAAAAAATTACACTATCAAAATCACATCATGCACTATAAATAGCTCCATAGGAAACCATACTTTAAATGGCAGCCCTGAATAAAATAAACAGAGTAGCAAGTCCAACATCGTCAGGCTAATGCATGAAAAATGACGCGGCAATCACAAAATCATTTTTCAGCTCACATGAATTGAGTAAATTTATCGTTTAAAGGCCAAATAGACTGTTTCTTGTTGTTTAGTAGCAGTGAACAACAAATAAGTGCAATAAGCAAATATTGATCAATTGAGAGTTGAGAGCTTTATATTCATATTGTCATTTTGGCCGTAATTTCAAATATCATGAACTTATATAAACTAAATATAGAAGAAAAATATAAATTTATTCAGTAAAATAAAGGATTTTTAAATATAAATTTTGTCATTATGGCCCTAATTTTGATTCTTCTCAATCTAAGACGAACTTTTTTCTTCAAACTAAATCTAAAAATAAGATGAAAAATTTGAAACGAAAAGACAATTGAGTAGAAAACTATGGAGATGAAAACTTGAAAAAAAATAATCTAAAAAGTGAAGAGCGGAGAAATGAGAGAGAATTACCTTAAACAATTGTAGAAGATGGAAGGCAAAAAACACTACCATAGCCACAGAGAGACAAATGGAAATAGCAAGGTAGCATTGATGCGGTGGCTGAATAATAGTGAATTCAGTAGCCATGTAGCATAAGAGAGGATTACGAAAAAGTTTAAAATGCCCCTATTGAGAATTTAATTGACAATTAGCAGGCAAGTTGATACCATATCTCCAACTCACAATTTGATGAATTATGTAATTAGTTAGCTATTCATCAAAGTTAATTAGTTGTAGAAGTTAGTTAGAATTAGTTAGAAAGAATCTTTTTAGTTATAGCTCATTCATTCTTTTTTTTTTGTATATATACACAACTTGGATGTAAAGTCACACATTTGAATGAAGACTTATTTTCATCCTCTCTAAATTCTCTTATTGATCTCATATCTCCATTAATGGAGATTCTTATCATGTTATCAGAGCACAGTGAAGTATCCTGTGTCTAACACTTAGATGTTGTAAAATCCTTTCATCAACTCTTCAATTTGTTGATACAAGAATCTCTGTTCGTGATCTAGTTATCATTTTTGTTGGATCTCTGTTCGTGATCTGGTTATCATCTCTGATTGGATCTCTGTTTCTGTTCTGGAAATTTGTTGGTGAATCAATCATGGTGATTCCTAATGAAGGTGTTGTAACTGATGAAGTGCAACTACAGGGAATGTCTTCTACTGAATCTGAACGAGTGAATCACAATCATCCCTTGTACATTCATCCATCAGATACTCAAGGTACAGTTCTTGTCTCAATTCAACTTCTAGGATCTGAGAATCACTCTCTATGGAGTAAATCCTTGAAACTTGTACTTCTAGGAAAAAACAAGTTGGGATTTCTGTTAGGAACTTGTAAAAAGGATATGTATCCTTCTTCCATACATGATCTGTGGGATAGGTGTAATGCTATTGTCTTTGGATGGATAATGAATTCTGTTTCTAAAGGTTTACTTAGTAAAATCATCTATGGATCTGATGCACATACAGTTTGGGAAAATCTTTGTGAAAGGTTTGATAAAGTCAATGCATCCAGGGCCATCTTTCTACATAAGGAAATTGTTACACTATCTCAAAGTACTGCATCTGTATCAAGTTACTTTTCTAGGCTTAGAGAATTGTGGGATGAGTTTGAAACTCTAATGCCTCCTCCCTCATGTGCTTGTAATGAAGAAAAATTATTTTCTGAACACTTTCAGTATCATAAGCTATGGCAATTTCTAATGGGACTAAATGAGACCTATGCTCATGCTAAGAGTCAAATTTTGATGATAGTTCCTGTTCTTAATGTCAAACAAGCTTATGCTATGATCATTAATGTTGAAAGTCAAAGGTTAAATGGTGTAAGTTTTGGTTCCTCTCTAGCTGATTCACATTCAGAAGTTGCTCTTATGAGTAATAAAGTATCTTAAGGTCAATACTCTAGTTCCAGTAATCATAATGGGAACAATGGTGGTTTTAATTCAGTGTCTTGAGGGATAAATACTTTTGGAGATTGTAGTGGATCTAATGGTGGTTATAGGCAGAGAAACTATGGTGATGGTAGATCTAATGGGAAAACTCACTTGTTTTGTGACTTCTGTCATTTTAAAGGTCATACCAGGGGCTTGTTATAAGCTCAATGGATATCCCAAGAGGTAAGGGACAACCTCTAATTCTCATGCCAACATTGCTGCTACTGGAGGCAATCAATTTAGTGAGGTAAGAGCATCTAATCATCATGCTTCCTCTACTAATACTACTCCAACAGGTATACATGGTGGTTTGTCCTTAATTACACATGAGCAGTACACACAGATTCTTCAGCTGTTAAGCAAAGGAAAAGATGTAGATCCTATTGCTAGTGTGGCTACTACTAGCACTGCAGGTATGATAACAACTCTTATGTCTGATGTGGTTAGCAATACTTGGATAATAGATACTGGAGCTTCTAATCACATGGTTCATAATGCTAGTCTAATGACTCAATAAATAAGAGTAATATGCATGTTAATCTTCCTACAGAAAGTCAAGCATCTATTAGTCATATTGGTGAATCCTTAGTCTTTACAGATAAGACTGTAAAAGATGTGTTGTTCATTATATAGTTCAAATACAATCTTCTATTTGTATCTCAGTTAACTAAGCAACTACAGTGTGCTATGCTATTTTTCCCTGACTTCTTTGTCTTTCAGGATCTCTCAAATGGGAAGGTCTTGGGGATTGGTAGAGAAGATCAAGGTTTATATCTGCTTCAGACTGGATTATGTACTTCAACTGATATTGGTGGCTTTCATGCTCATAGTTCCACTTTTGTAGTTCCTAATGTAGACAAGTCTAGTGTTGCTACTACTAGTTGTAATTCTCTGAGTAATCTCTGGCATAAGAGGCTTGGTCATGCTCCTCTTAAAGTGCTCAGTAGAATAGAATGTTTACTTCTTGTATCTTTGAAGGATCATCATTGTACTGTGTGTCCTATTGCAAAACAATCCAGGCTTCCATTTCCTGTTAGTGTTACTACTTCTGCTTCTGCATTTGATATTGTACATAGGGATGTTTGGGGACCCTACAAAGTTTCTAATCCTGATGGAAAAAGATATTTTCTTACATTATTGGATGATATATCTCGATGTACTTGGATTTTTTTGTTACATACTAAGTCTGATTCTCTTATAGTTCTGAAAGATTTCTTATGTATGGTGAAGACACAATTTGGTGTCAATGTTAAGTGTGTTCGAACAGATAATGGAACTGAGTTTGTTAACTCTCAAGTTTCTAGTCTATCCAAGGAGTTTGGAGTTATACATCAGAGTTCTTGTGTTTATTCTCCTCAACAAAATGGTGTGGTTGAGAGAAAGCATAGGTCTATTCTTGATATGGCCAGGGCATTAAGATTTCAAGCAAGTATTCCTTTGAAGTACTGGGGTTGTTGTGTTTCTACAACAGTCTATATTCTTAACAGATTACCTTCTGTAGTATTGCATAATAGGTATCCTTTTGAAGTGTTGTTTGGAAAAGTTCCTTCCCTTCAACATCTTAGAGTCTTTGGTTCATTATGTTATGCTACCACTCCTAAACATCTAGATAAATTTTCTCCCAGAGCTCTTCCTGCTGTACATTTAGGTTATTCCTCTTCTAAAAAGGGCTATATATTGTATGATTTAAGCTCTCATTCTTTTTTAATTAGTAGAGACACAATGTTTAAAGAAGATATGTTTCCTTTTAACGATCTTCAATCTTCTCCTTCTCCTTTACTTCTTGTTCTACATGTTTCTGATGATTCTTCTATTTCTTATGAGACTGTTCTTACCTCAGATACTTTACCTTCTATTCTTGTTTCCACATCATGTCCAGTTGAGTCTAATTCACTTTCTACTCCTTCTGAGGTGGTTGTATCTACTGAGAGTCACTTCCTCTTAGAAGATCTACCAGACCCTCCAAACCTCCTGTTTGGTTGGATAACTATGTTATTTCTAGTGCTAAAAATGTCTGCCTATATCCTCTTCACATTATGTTTCTTATTCCAGACTATATCCTTCCTATAGAGCTTCTTTTACTGCTTATCCTACCATTACTGAACCTAAGTCATATAAGGAAGAATGTTTAGATCCTCACTGGGTCAAAGCCATGCAAACAGAAATTGTTACTCTAGAAGATAATTGTACTTGGTATATTGTTCCTCTTCCACATGATAAGACTCCTATTGGTTGCAAATGGGTGTTTAAATTGAAATATCATGCCTCAGGTGCTGTTGAAAGATATAAGGCCAGACTAGTGGACAAAGGGTATAGTCAGCAAGAAAGTCTGGATTACACTAAGACCTTTTCCCCAATAGCCAAGATGGTAACTGTGAGGTCAGTTGTAGCTTTAGCTGCTTCTCATGGCTGGTTTGTATTTCAGATGGATGTTCACAATGCCTTTCTTTAAGGTGATCTTCTTGAAGAAGTATATATGCAGATTCAAGATGGCTTTGCAACCCAGGGGGATAAGTCTATGGTTTGCAAGTTACATAAGTCCTTGTATGGCTTGAAGCAAGCACCAAGGCAATGAAATCTAAAACTGACTCAAGCTTTGATTAATATGGGGTTTACACAGTCTCATTATGATTATTCTTTGTTTACAAAGAAGGTAGAAAAAGAGCTGCTTGTTATTCTGGTATATGTTGATGATCTCTTAATAACTGGTAGTAATTTGCAGCTCATACTGCAGGTAAGGAAAGATCTGCAACACAAGTTGAAGATGAAAGATCTTGGTGAGCTAAAAGACTTTCTTGGAATTGAATTTTCTAGAACTAATGATGGTATTCTCATGAATCAGAGGAAATATGCTTTAGGAATTGTATCTGAATTGGGACTAGCAGGATGCAGACCTGCTTCTACTCCTCTAGAATTCAATGACAAGTTAACTTCTACTGAATTTGATGAATGCACAGGCAAAGTCAGTAATACAAAAGATAAATTGTTAGATGAATTTGGGAAATATCAAAAGCTTATAGGGAGGTTCTTGTATTTGACTATAACTAGGCCAGACATAGCCTTTGTAGTTCAAGTGTTGAGTCAGTATATTCACTCACCAAAATTATCTCACATGGAAGCTGCTATTCGAGTAGTGAGGTATATCAAAGGAACAACAAGACTTTGTTTGTTTATGCCAAGCAGTAAAGGGTCAGAATTAACAGTATACTGTGACTCAGATTGGGCTGCCTGTGTGGAGTCTAGAAGATCTGTGACTGGATATGTAGTAAAAGTTGGGAATGCAGTGATATCATGGAAGGCTAAGAAGCAAAGTATTGTATAAGATTCTCTGCAGAAGCAGAATTCAGAAGTATGGCCACCACAGTTGCAGAGATAGTTTGGCTGAAAGGTTTATTCAACGAGTTGGGAACAGAAAGCAGTCTGCCTATAAAGTTGTTTTGTGATAGCAAAGTTGCAATTCATATAACAGCTCATCCTAATTTTCATGAGAGAAAGAAACATTTTGATATAGACCGTCACTTTGTTAGAGAAATTTTTTTGGAAGGCTTCATAAGACACACTACATAAACACTAAAGATCAACCATCATACTTACTCACAAAAGGGCTATGTAAGCCTCAGCATGAAGCTTTTATTCACAAGCTTGGAATGAAAAATATATTTTCTTATTCTAAGCTTGAGGGGGAGTGATTAATTATGTAATTAGTTAGCTATTCATCAAAGTTAGTTAGTTGTAGAAGTTAGTTAGAAAGAATCTTTTAAAATATAGCTCATTCATTCATTTTATTTTGTATATAAACACAACTTGGATGTAAAGTCACACATTATGAATGAAGACTTATTTTCATTTTTCTTTAAATTCTCTCTTATTGATCTCATATCTCCATTAATGGAGATTCTTATCACAATTCTATTATAGTAGAAACTAGACGATATACTCCATACAAGTACGAGCCTAATATATCTCTCACAAATATTCATATGGCGATAATTAGTAAAGAATTCTTCATATATAAACACCCATTGTGTGTGTGGCCAAGAGGATTTTTTTTTATTGAAGATGATGATCAATCCTAAGTTGACATGTTCCTTAATTAAAGTACCAAGAAGATTCTTTTTTTTTTTACAATCATAAGGTAACTTTATAAATTTTACAAAAAGGTGTTTGAGAAACAATTAAAAGGAAAAAAGAAAGAAAGAAAAAAAAGAAAATCAAGAACGTGGTTATGAAAAATAATGACTTCTTAAAGATAATGTTGCTTTATACCATTTTAGATCAATAAACAAAACAAACTTTAATGTATTCTTGAAATTCAAATGGTGAGAGCAAAAGGTTATTTTATTTTTATCAATGGCTGTTACAATAACTATTTTGCTTCATCTTGCAATAATTTGCCCCAAGTTTTTCAAATTTTGTTTCCAAATCTCTCTCAAGAAGCTATATCTTAATTTTGGCCCCAATTTGATTTTTTCTCAAATTTTAACCGCATAGAAAACAAAACTTCATCAACCAATATAACAATATTTGAAATCAAAACATTATAAATCATTTGAATCAAATATAGAAATCGAAAAATATAATTAAATATCAAGAGAAAATTGAGAATAAAACATAGGAAGTCCAAAGACTTTATAAACCAAATCTAAAGTTTGAAGAAAGAGACAAATGAATTACTAATTATTACCATAAGATTGCACTAATATTTTGCTAAGAGAATGTTGAAGATGAAGAGTTATGGAGGAAAAAAATACTCAATTTAAGTAGAAGAACTGTATGGATGAGAGGAATGGTGAAGGTTGGTGGAAGACATTGGATGCACGCACATAACACGTGGGATAAAAATGGAGGAAGGGCAATGATATACTGTGAGTTTACGATATTTTTAATACATTTTACTTAAAAGGTGTGTGTCTAAGGCCATTTTGTATTGTTATTAATGTGTTTTGATCATGTTTGCAGGAAATAATTTCGAACGTAAATTTAAGAGACATAACTAAGAGAAGTACAAAAAAGGACATCTACAGACGTGAACTAAGAATCGTAGGTCCAATTACACCTCGTAGATTGTAGACATAGATGGGCAGACAAGGCTTGAAGGAGACTTGGAGAATTCTTGACTAAGAGTGGAACCACAACTACAAATGACAGATCGTAGGTCGACCTACAGACCAACCTGTTGTTCCGTCAAATGATTCCGAGAGGGGGTTTCAGTACCTGAGTTTGAAAAGTCTAAGTACGGAGTTACGGAGGAAGATCCATGGACTGTATATCAAACCACGACACATACTGTTGATCCGTCGATCGTGACTGAGAGGTGCAGATTTGTGAAGTTGGAAAACTGCCTAAATCCTAAACCACGAAAGGGACCTATGGACTGTAGGTCAGTCCAAAGTTCGTAGGGCAGTGTCGTAGAATGAAGTCGTGTCCTGAAACTTTATTTCCTTATTTCGTCTCTTTTTTAGTTGATACATGTTTTTCTATATATATGGTAAGTAAATCTTGTTTTTGGAGGTTAGACCTTATTACGTTTGTTTTAGTTTTTGGCTTTGGAGATTAATTTGCAACTTTAGCTAGCAATTCTTGATTTTCGAAGTATGTTTCAAAGATTTCTTCTTTGCAAATCAAGTTGAGATTCTGGATTTATTTTATTCATTAATAATTTCATGATTTCTTGATCTAAAAATATGAATTGTGAGCTTGCTATTACGGGTAACTAAATCCACAACTAGGGTTGTCTGAACCATGAATCATTAACAACATATGAATAGCAACTAAGCAATTCTTGAATAGTTTTTTTTTACATGCATTGATAATTCTTTCGTCTAGAAATTTTTTTAACGTTGGCCAATGTTAGAACTCGCTTTGTTTCTACTAGTCGAACCAAGGAGGTAGTCAATTAGAAAAGTGTTATCAACATAGATTTGATGTGATACTGTCTAATAGTCTAATGTTAATTGGTGCGAGGGTGGAAGATAAGTCATACATTGATGTGATGTCTAATATGAGGTAAAGGTAAGGGTTAGTAAATTATATACACGTGCCGGACCAAGGGCGGGGTGAAATTCTCCAGTCGATGAACCAAGGAATTAGAGATACCTAACTTATCACTTTGCATGTAATACACTAGAAAAGGATTGCTATTACTAGGATTACTGCGTTATGAATTTATGGCAACACATACACCCTAGTTACTCTTTCTCTTGGAAAAAAACAAAGTTAAAATCATGTTCAGTTGTTGCTTGACAACAATTAATCATTTGTTACACAAATCCCCCTACCCCCTTCTTATTTGTCTCAGAAATATCTTGGCTAAACGAATATAATAGTGAGTTAAGTTTAAGTCTAAATAATGTTCCTCGTGAGATCGACCTCAACCTACAAGTTGAATTCTTTACTTGATAAGGATCACTTATACTCCTTTAGAAAGGTGTAATTTGACTGTATCAGACAACAACTTGAATGACAAAAATACCTTTAATCAATTAAAAATGTGACCACAAGTAGAGTTGTTGAAAATTACTTAAAACTATCTCTTCTATAAAAGAGAAATATATATACATAAGTGAAAAAAACGCTTTACTTTTTAGTGATGTATGATTAAAAAAATCATTGTGATTTTTCAATATACTTGTATCTATTACTTTTTTCTTTATTGATTAGATTCTTTCTAAAGATACTGAAAGTCATATAAAAAAATAACGTAACTTAAACTATAAGCTATAAAAGTAATTCAGAAGATCATAATAAATAGACACATCAAATAAATAAAGTTGGATTCAATGTCAATCCCATATATGAAATTGATATTTACATATAAAAATAACATTGAATATTCATCTATAGATTCATATCAAATGTCATATTATCTTTATTTATTTCAAAAGAAACTGTATAACTATAATCTATCTAACAAATCATATAAAGGAGGATCATAGATGAGGTGATGTGACACCTCTCTATGACCTCCATTTCTTTTTAACTTTTTTTTCTTCTTTCTTTTTATTAAATAAATTGTTTATTCATTAAAAAATTCAAGCATATTTATTATTGTAATTATATATAATAAGTTAAAAACGTCCATCTATTGATATTCTCAACTTAAATAGCATGTCTTTTCAATTTCATCTTAACTATTTTGTTGGCTTATCCAATTTATAAATATCAATCATCTATAGAGATGTTGAATGTTCATTTCCATTTTCTCATTCTTTCTTTTGAGTAGTATAGGTATTTAATTTTCTTTTCTTCATTTTTTTATCCATCAATCATGTATTTAATCATAAAAAAAAAAGATACAGAAAAGATGATGTCACAATATGACTTTCACTTTGATGAAGATCATAGATATATTCTTCAAAGATTCATCACATTATTTGGTACAAGTTCAACAAAATAAGAAGGAAGCTTAATTATCTCGGAGATGCCGGAAGATAGTGATATACTGTGGTTTTACGGTATTTTTAATCTTTTTCCCTTAAGTTTAGTGTGTGTCCAAAATCCTTTTTGTATTGATTTTTATGTAAGTTTCTACTTATTTGCAGGAAATCTGTCCAAAGATGAACGCGGAAGTTTTTGAGCGAAGAAATGCAGAAGAGACCACCTACGGAGCTTATAACGGTCTGTCGAGCCTGTGACGGTCCGTAGGTGGCATCGTAGTGAAGCTGCTAAGGAAGATGGGGAAGTCTGACTTAGTGTGGGATTACAGAAGTCCACGACGGACCGTCATAGCCACGACGGTCCATCCTGCTGGTTCGTCGCAATGATCAGAGAGTAGTCCCAGTACCCAAATTCCAAGAAGTTTAAGTATTATGGAACGAAGACCCTCGACGGACCTCGTGCTTGGAATGGTCCGTCATACCTGTCCGTTGAGGGTAATGAAGAAAGTAGAAGAAGAATTGTGAAGTATGTGACGACGGAGGCCATGACGGTCCGTCGTGACCACGACGGTCCGTCACAAGGTCCATCGACTCGGACGCGTTTTGACAGATTTTCAGTAATTAGAATCTTTCTTTTATTAGGTTTTTATTTTTATTATAAATAGTTCGTAAAACCTCATTTTTGGGGTTAGACTTTTCGATAGTAGACTTTTCAATAGTTAGACTTTTGGATAAGTTTTAGTTTTCTTGTTCAAGTATTGAAGGATTAATTTCAGTAATTGTTACACTTTTTTCTGGAATTGATTGTTGGTGCTTTTGTTGATTAATCAAGTTATTTTCTGGATTTTATTCTTTCTCATCAAAGTAAGTGCATGAATTCTTATATTAAATATATGAATAGTGTGATTATGACTATGGGTAACTAAACTCCATAACTAGGGTTGTGGGAACCATGGGTGAATAATAAGGTAAAATCTAACTAAAATAGCAAATCTAGAATAGTGTCTTGCATGTATTGATAATTCTTTCATTTAAAAGTCTTTTTAATGGATGACCAACGTTAGAACTCGCCTTCATGCTACTTGCCGGACCAAGGAGGTAGATAATCGGAAAAGAATTATCAACATAGATTTAGTGTACACTATCTAATAGGCTAGTGTCGATTGGTACGAGGTAATAACTTAGTCAAATATCAAATACAAAGGTTAATATGAGATAAAGGTAAGGGTTAGTATAGCAACACACGTAGCCGGACCAAGGTGCAGAGTGAAATTTTCTAGATGTCGGACCAAGGATTTAGAGATACATAACTTATCACTTTACATGCAAGATACTAGGAAAGAATTGTTATAGTTAGAATTATCAAGTTAGGAACCTGTGGGGAACACTTAAGCCCTAGTTACTTTTATTAATTGATTAAGCTCCAAGATTTGAATCTGTTAGTTGTTTACTTTAATTTAGTTAACTATTTTCATTAATTTAGAAATAAAAACTCCATTTATTGTCTTTTGTTTTCTAAGGAAATAATTGACTAAATAATAGTAATAATAGAATAAAGTTAAGTCTGAACTATTTTCCTCGTGGGAACGATCTCAACCTCATTAGTTGGGTTCTTTACTTGATATGACCGTTTTACTTCTTATTTGAGAAGTAAGTTTGAGCATATCAAATTTTGGCGCCGCTGCCGGGGAAAGTAGCTTTTAGATTAACTTAAACTTATTACTAAAGTTTAGTCAATATTTTCTTAATTTTACTTTTCTATTATTTTTTATTCCTGCAGAACTAACTTTCTTGTATGCCAAATACACGGAGAGAAAGTGAACCCTTGTTTCTCTACGACAACGAATTAGAGTGTACACTACGCAATATGAATTGAAACTTGGGTATTAACGATGATGATCCAAACCAGAACATCCCAGCTCCGATTGATGTTCATGGTCAGTTATTACCCGATGATCCTAGTGAAAATCAACAAACGGGACAAAATCCCACTCCACGCCCTCAAGAATACTACAGAGGTTATGATAACATTGCAGACTCTGATGGGACAAAATGCTCACTGCTAGAGGTTTGTTTTCAGGTCTACCTTCTGAGGACTCACATGCCCATATAGCTAAGGTAAGGGCAGTGTGTAAAAGCTGTGTAGGGAGGCCTGATTTGGATTTGGATGTAATAGGGCTAAGATTATTTCCTCTCTCACTGACGGGAGAGGCTGCTATTTGGTTCACTGAGCTCCCTTATAACTCAATTTTCACTTGGAACCAACTAAGGGACGTCTTCTTAGCACGTTACTACCCGGTCTCCAAGAAACTAAACCACAAAGACAGAGTGAACAACTTTGTGGCACTACCAGGAGAGTTAGTTAGCAGTTCTTCGGATAGATTCACTTCACTATTGAGAAGTGTCCCCAATCACCGCATAGATGATGAGTCACTGAAGGAATACTTCTATCGGGGACAAGATGATAATAATAAAGCGGTATTGGATACTATATAGGGTGATTCTTATGGGGAGTGTCCTTATGCCGGGATAGCCGAAAAGTTAGAGAAAATCTCCCGGAATAATAAAGCTTGGAGTAAAGGAAGTCAGATACTGGAAGAAATACCTTCACAGTGCAATCCACACACAACCCAGCCACAGATGAGATTCGTGAAGAGATGGCTCAGATGAGAACTGAGCTTGGGTTGGTATTAAAATATGTCACTGGGGTGCAGAAAAGATAAATGCAGTTAACTACTTGTCTAAACCACCACCGCCAAATGATGAATGTTATTATGAGGAGGATTCCTATGTGGTAAATAAGCAGACGGGGGGTTTTCAAACGAGTGCCCAAGGCTCAAATCAGGAGAATTGGCGCCAAGGTCAAGGAAACCAAGGTCGGATCCATGGTAACTATAACCGTGAGGGACATTATGTCCGAGATGGAAATTACAACCGCGACAACAACTTCAACAGGGGTAACTATGGTAATAGAAATGATAGGAATGAGCCCTATGTTCCTCCTCAAAATCGTGAAGTTACTCTTAGGGATGGTGGAGGTAGTATGGAGCGAGTTGAGGACATGTTGCACAAAATGATGAGGAGGTTCGATGCTAGTGATGAGCACATCAAAGAGTTAAGGAGTGATTTAGCGGGTATTGGGCAGAAAGTCGATACACATGCAATATCGATTAAGCAGCTTGAGTTGCAAATGGCCCAATTATCTGCGACTGTGAACACATGGCAATCGGGCACTCTTCCTAGCAACACTGTCCAAAATACGAAAAATGATGGACACTGTATGGCAATCACTACTCGGGGTGGTAAGCAAACCATTGATCCACCTATGTCGTCTAATGAGAAAAAGGTGATAAAAGGTAATGATAAAGTGGTAGAGGTTAGTAGTGAAGTAGAAGAGAACAATGGAAAAGATGCTGAAGTGCCTACAAAGGTAACTCCCATGCCTAGACCCCCCCTCTTTCCTCTAAGATTAGTGAAAAAGACCGATATTGGTAAATATCGGCGTTTTATAACAATGTTGAAGCAGCTTTCTATCAATGTCCCTTTGGTAGAAGCTCTAGAACAAAT
>NC_028646.1:47111819-47118889 GCF_001406875.1 Solanum pennellii | reverse complement strand
ATTTACAAGAAGTTGGGTTTGGGTGATCCAAAGCCCACTGCGATGCGGCTACTGATGGCCGATCGAACAGTAAAAAGGCCTATAGGGATACTCCACGATGTGCTAGTAAAAGTGGAGTCATTCATATTTCCGGCAGATTTTGTTATTCTTGATTGTGAAGTCGATTTTGAAGTGCCTATTATTTTTGGGAGGCCATTCCTTGCTACGGATAGAGCCTTAGTTGATATGGAAAATGGGCAGATGAAATTTCAGTTGAACAATGAAGAAGTGACTTCAACATTTGTAGGTCCATGAGGCACAGTGGTAGCTACAATCGGTATCTGCTATATCCTACAAAGAAAAGATGAACAAGTACCATGACCTAAAAATTGAAAAACGAGAGTTTATGGTTGGGGATTTGGTGCTTTTATACAATTCTAGGTTGCGCTTGTTTCCGGGCAAGCTCAAGTCCAAATGGACTGGCCCTTACTTGGTTACCCAACTATTCCCTCATGGAGCAGTTGAGTTGGAAACCAAGGAGGGTGTGCAGTTTAAGGTGAATGGACAATGAATTAAAATATATTTCGGGCATGCTGAATCGGCGAATGAAGTGATCGAGGCATACCATTTTGATGAAGTCTGAGTAATCAAGTGTCTTCAATCGTGCCGCGACGTTAAATCAGGCGCTGGTTGGGAGGCAACCCAATACTTATAGTTTTCTTTCTAGTAATGGTAGCATTTTCTACTAATGGGTTTTAAATTTGCAGGTAGCACATCACCAGGAAATTCTGCAGAAAATCACTCCGCAACATTCACTGACGGATACATCGACGGACCGTCACGCTTGCGACGGACCGTCGCATGAATCCATCATGCCAGGTACGTTTTTCTTTTATTTTCAAAATTAGGGCACCCACAACGGAACCCATGACGGATCGTTGCATATGTGATGGACCGTCGTCGGGGACTCGTTGTGTTATTAACCAGCAATCCGACCTGACCCAGCTGGAAAATTTTCAAAATTTTCACCCTTTAAAACCCCCCACCCCTTCATTTCGACCGCTTCTTTCCCTTTTTCTCCCATTCCCTCCCTTTCAAACTTCCAACTTCCTACCTCTCTTCTCTATCAACTAATCACTTCCCGAAATCCCCAATTCCGGAAATGTTCTTTCGACTGGTCGGAGTCTGCTGCTGTGATTCTGTTCTTGATATCCAAGTGCCTCACTTGCTTGTTTTTCTCCTCTTCTCAGGTATGTGTCTTTGATCTCTACCCATTTACATTGCATTTTTGTTTTTCAATTACTATTAGCCTATTTCTTTTTGGTGGGTCTTCATTCTTTGATCCAATTTTGTCTGACCTAGGTTGAGAATCCTCGAATATCCTTGTTAACACTCGAGAAATTGGTGCTTTAGCATTGCTAGTTTGCTAGGTATTTGGGTTAGAAACATGTAGGTTAACACTAAGTATTATTTTGAGTCATAGGGGATGATTGTGGCATCCTCAGTTCTATCACTGAATGATAGAACGAGACCCCGATGACGGACCGTCGTACCCACGACGGACCGTCATAGGGTCTGTTCCAATACCCCACTATTCTTTTCTCTGAGTGTCCACCAACGGACACATGCGACGGACCGTCGTTCCCATGACGGTCCGTCCTGCACAACCGTCATGGTTGCCAGAGACCCTTGTCCTAAGGGTCTCCAACTTTTTCTAACTGTCCTCTGACGGACATCTAAGACGGATCGTCATTAACACGACGGTCCGTCCAGCACAACCGTCATGGTTGTCAGAGACCCTTGTCCTAAGGGTCTCCATTTTTTTTTCAAGTGTCCTCTGATGGACATCTACGATGGACCGTCATACCCTCGACGGTCCGTCCTGCACAACCGTTCTGGTTGTCAAAGACCCTTGTCCTAAGGGTCTCCATTTTTTTTCCAAGTGTCCTCGACCGTCATACCTTCGACGATCCGTCCTGCACAATCGTCATGACGGTCAGAGACCTCTCTCCTAAGGGTCTCCATACTTTTTCTAAGTGCCCCACGACGGACATCGACGACGGATCGTCATTATCACGACGGTCCATCCTGCTTATTCGTCATAACCGTCAGAGACTTTCCTTCAGGGGTCTCCACATACACATTGTTGAAGTAAGACATGACGAACCCCATGACGGTCCGTCATACTCACGAAGAGTCGTCACCTGGTCCGTCGTATTTCACTGCTACTACATAGATGTCATTACAACTTTGCTCTTATGTGTATTTTGTGTCGTTTTTGCTTGTCTTGTTTGCTCCTTCTAGTACTAATATTGATTCTTTACAGTAACTATCTCTAATGGCACCAAAAAAAGATCGAGTTTACGCACGTGGGCGTTTAAAGTCTGTCGCCCCGTCTTCCCAACTGGTTATAGGCTCTGATGCTGAGCATGATCTCGAGTACGTGCCCCCAGGCACTACCACTCCAGCACGAGATGCACGTGCAACCAGAGCTACGCCCAAAAAGGTGGCGTCCGGCGTAGTCACTGCCTCCCAGCCTGATGAGGAGCGCACAATGACCGGCACACCTTCTAGGCCAGCTACACAAGAAGAAGGAGCATCTGGTTCCTTAGGAGTTTCATGGTCGGAGGAAGCCTCCAGGTCCGCAGAAGTCCCTGCACCCGCCACGGCTGCACAGTCTGCCTCGTCTGATGAGGCTGACAGTCCTGATTCCACTCCAGGCTCACCGACTGGTGCTCTCACCTCGGTTGCTGATCAGCCCAACCGGTGGTGTGTCGACGGGCAATACCAAGTGTATTCAGATGCCAAGTTTCTAAATGATAAAGGCGTCATGACACGGACCCTTACACTGGAGAGTTGGGTCCTCACGGGAAGTATCCCCACCATGCCAGAAATCCACAATCTCTTCACCAGACACCGGCTAGAGTGGACAACTCGTTCTTTGGGACGCTAAAGTGAAGAGTTGGTCCGAGAGTTTTACGCCTCTTATGTGGCTACTCTCCTTTCACAGATCGATAGACGGGCTGCCCCCGCCAAACAGGCCCCACTTGAGCACGTCAGAGTACGCGGTATACAGGTTGACATCTCCCTGCCAGCCATCCGCCGATATCTGTACGGCGAGGATGTTGATGCCACCAGGACCCCTCTCACTGCCGAGTTCGACTACTGGTGGCAAATTGTTAAAGATGGCCAATTCTTGCGTGATCCATCGCTGAGAGAGACCAACAAGAGGTGGATGGCCCTGCAATTATCTATTGATGGAGAGGGTGCCGACTGGGTCATGGAGCTGAAGGGAGCCATTAGGAAGGCTAACTTGACCTTCACGGCTAGGTTTTTATGGTTGATTGTCCTCCACTACCTCTCCCCCATGGCTGCTGATAATATAGTTACATGGGATTGCGTAGTTCTGATGGTAGCGATAATAGTCGGGTTTGAGGTTGACTTCGCTTGGCTTCTATAGGTGGTCATGCACGAGAGGGATTTCAAGGTCACCACTGCTTACCCTTTTCCGTGCATGATATTTTCCTTATGCAGGTCGGCAGGTGTGCCCATCTGGCACATTGATCAGCTCAAGACTCAGCTGGGTACTGTTTATATCGGCCTCATCAGGGATGAGGCCAATGAGTTGGCTCCACGCAGAGGGCCTCGTCCAGAGTTGCCTCCACTTGGTGAAAATCTGGCTGATACTGTAGCACGTGCTCGAACGGCTACCCAGGCTACTTCAGCAACCACTGACACTACCGCAATCGAGTCTATCCCGGGTAGTAGCACTGCCCCTAGTTCCTCTCGCTCAACCCCTTTCCCCGCTCTGGTCTCACTTGCTAAGGTACAGAAACTAGAGGCTCAGATGGACATACTTCTGCATCACATCCATCCTTGGATGCAGAGGTCTATTACTGAGGCGGAGGAGCACTTGGAGCGTAAGATGGCCCAGCACACAGAGCGGAAGATTGCTGAGGTTCATCAACGCTTAGACGCTTTTGAGTTGCGGGTGCTAGCCCGGATAGCCCCTCCGGTGGACGTGTCGACCCTTCAGGCTGCGATTGAGAGTCTGCGAGCAGATATTGATATGATCCTTGAGGCTAGGGTGCCTGAGTCTGAGGACCATTCTGCAGAGCCTACTGAGGACACAGTGTTGGCTGCATTATTCGCCACTTCTGAAATTCCACCACCTCCCCCTCGAGAGCATGCCAAGAGGCGCAGAGGTCGTGAGGAGGATGAGGCTAGGGCAAGGAAGAAAGAGCATCGTGAGATGGAGGCTGCGAGGAGAGCCTCGATTGCTGATGAGGAGGCATATCAGATTAGGGTTGTAGAGTCAGCTGCTGGGGCATCTAGCTCCAGAAATGTGGAGACAGCGGGAGGCACTACTGATAATGCTGTTGCTGATGAGGAAATTACTGAGGGTGTCCAGAGTACATATGTTGTGGGTTTCGGGGAACCGGACCCACCAGCTTGTTGATCGCCGGCGCTTTGCGCCCCAAGTTTGCTTCACCTACCACTGTCGTATTTCAATTTTTTTATGCATTTGGGACAATTGCATATCTTTTTGTTGGGGGTGGGGTAAATGGAAATTGAGTGCTAGGGTGAAGTCTGAGTAGCCCAATTCACGATCCTCTTTGTGGGTTTTCTTGCCTGTGTTCTTTTTCCCCAAGAGACTGATTATATTTATTGTTGAACCGGCATGTCTATATCTTGTGTACATAGTATAACTCTGAAGCATGATGGCTAAAAAAAAAATGATATCCCGATGTAATGAAAATGATGCATGGCTAGGCACAGTAATTGATAAATGTGTGGCTCTAAGCATGACATAGAGATACACTACTGCATGACCCTAAGTCTAAGACTCGAACTAGGTGTCTGATAATTTTGTAGAGTAATGAGATGTCAAGTGAGTGTGAGGAAAATTTGAATAGTCCACTATTTGTACTGAGCTAGAACTTGCCTGGTTAGTCCTGTTAAAAGTAAGCTGTAATAGACAATTAGGAAAGGATCATAGGCCCTTGTTCAATATAGCCAATTTTTAGCCTAAATAAAAAAAAAACAAATGATATTAATCCCTCTTTGATCCAAATGATTTGAGCTTAAAATACACCTTTCTTTTTCACCCAACTGATCTTTTCTGGGAATAATGTGTTGGCCCTGGTCTCTCCTTGGACATGTAGACCTCAGCTTATGCCAAAAGCATAAGTTGAGGGTGGCTAATGCAATAAACAACCTTTTCGTGGCCCTGACCCAACTTTGGGTATTGTGTACTTTGACTCATGGCAAAGCCATGAGTTGAGGGTGGCTATTATGAGGAATGCTCTGGAAAGTGGGATTGAAAGAACAAAGAGTCATCTTAGGCTGATGCTTAAATTTGGATTTGGTTCAGCTCTACGCTAATTTACTAGGAGTGGGTTGTATTTAGAGTGGAAAAGGTAACCCAAGCGGACTACTTGGGCTGGGACAGTTAACGATCGTTGACTATGAAGTATCCAACTACACTCGTCAGGGTGCTCCGAGAAAATCTTTGGTTAATGAACGACTGTGAACCCGCATAATCGTCCTTTAGTGAAAATGAAATAATTGTCATTTGACGAAAAATATTATGCCATGAATGCAATGATAATATACACACCACAAAATAATTAATGAATAAATACAATATACAAATAATCAGCGAAATATAAAAATACAAGGTATAACATAATTATAAAGCAAAAATTTCCTCAATTTGAAAAAATAAATAAATTCATATTGGTTAAAACCTCTAAAACTCCCCAGCAGAGTCGCCATTCTGTTTATATCCCTACTCTGTCAAACTAGGGTGAAACGTCGCGGTGACTCAAAATAAATAAAACTTTAAGTTAAAAGAATTCTAAAACGAGTAAAAGGATATTAAAGGGAGTTCAAAGGGATTAAAAGGAGTCGCCACCTAATTTTTAGGAAAACTAGGAAACCAATTATTAGTTAACTTGAAAGAAATGTCTACGAAACCAATTTGATTCTAGGTAAGGGGTTCAAGTTATTCCGAAGGGAAAGGGTTATGCACTCTTCGAAATCCACAAATGTGGTTCCCGACTAAATTCATTTTTTATTTCAAATTGAGGAGAGAAAAAAAATAAAATAATGTACAAATATAATAAACATGCAATATACGCAAATAAAATAAGAAAATATAAGAAACGACCTAAAGTTTGCCTAACGTAATATATATAAAATATTGAATAAAGAGTATAATTCGAACTTAATTCGAATAACTTCAATGAGAAGCAACTCCGGGGTACCTGTAAACACACTTAGTAAAAGTGTTAGTAAATAAATAAATATGAACAAAATTGAATATAAGAAATAATAATCTAAAAATAAAAACCCGTCTTATTACCATTGGAGGCATTGGAAATCGACGGTAATTTCTTCATCGGCCAAATTTAACAAGTAAATAAATTAAACTTAATTAAATTTCCGTCTTTTAAAATGGAAAGGCCTCCAAAACCGACGGATAGATTTTTCAATGGCCAATTTTAACACTTTAGAATAGCAAAAACTATTTTATAGAAAGAATTGAAGGTCATTTCAACCGATACATATCAATGAGATCAATAAATAATTGTTCGATAACTAAAATAATAGTAACATGATAAGAAAATAAAAATACTACAATAAAATAAACTAAATGAAAAATAAACTTTAACAATCACCGAATAACAAAGTGAGACAAGTAATTTCTCAAAGTGTAGAGACAATATAATATTAAAATAGGCACTCAACAATGATTTAAGTAAGCATATAAACACAAAGTCAATAAAATATAAAATACTTCTTAACAATAATAAAGAGAAGCCAATATTATAATATAAAAGGAAAGCAAAAAGACATAAAAAGATGAGTCCGAAATCAAGATTTATACCAAATATGCAGTAATAATAATTATTTAATGTTTCCAATCAAAGCAACAACCAAGACAAAATAACAGAACATTAAATACAAAAAAAAAAACAAATATACCTCATCTATATCAAGAACAACTTAATAATTTTTAGACTAAATATATATATATATATATATATATACATACATACATACATATATATATATATATATATATA